>NC_060896.1:27607776-27672776 GCF_014805685.1 Silurus meridionalis
TGTGACTGTTCCTGTTGTGACTTACACTATATGGAGAAAAGTATTGGGACACCTGAGTTTTTCCAGCCATTCGTGGTTTATCTCAAAACTGTTCCAACATGATGATGCCCCTGTGCACAAAGCCAGCTTAATGAAGATCTGTTATCCATTGGTTAGAGTGGAAGATCTCCTGCTATAGATCACCTCATCACCTCATCTACATTAGCCTTTTGGCTGAAAGAATCTCCACATATCTTCACCAGCACAATCCAAAATCTAGTGGAACATTTTACCAGAAGAGAATTTTATTATTATTATTATTATTATTATTATTATTATTATTATTATTATTATTATTATTATTATTATTATTATTATTATTATAATCATCACTATTATTATTATTATTATTATTATTATTATTATTAATAATGGTATTATTATTATTATTATTATTATTATTATTATTATTATTATTATCACTATTATTATTATTATTATTATTATTATTATTATTATTATTATTATTATTATTATTATTATTATTATTATTATTATTATTATCACTATTATTATTATTATTAATGGTATTATTAATATTGTTATTATTATTATTATTATTATTATTATTATTATTATTATTATTATAACAGCGAATGTGGAATGAGATGTTCAAAAAGAAGCACATACCAATCTTATGGTCAGGTGTCTACAAACTTTTGTCCATAGTGTATATTGTAGTAGCTATAAATCTTTGACCCTTCAGAAAACTGCGTCTTTTCTTTAATGTTTTTCAACGTTACTAAGAATCATAAAAAGTGTAAACTTCTCTGCAATAAAGTTCTATATTTCTGAATGTGCCTTTAGTTTGAACACTTGTGTGTTTTTCCACATCTGAAGCTTCCTTTGTTATTGATTCTCAGCCACTCTCAGGAAAGCGGCCATTCTTTATGTTGCTTTACTTAATGAAAGGTCATTTTATCACTATACTGTCGCAGGTCAAAGGGGATCTATTGAGACAAATAAGTTATAAAAGAACGATTACCGATACGGTGAGAACTGAAAAGCACATGCATCACGCCGCACCTCACGCTTCATCCTGTGACTGTCATGTGTCTTACACACAGAGAAAGAACTCAACACCAGTGTATGTATTAAAGACTGTAAATACTGTAAGTGATCAAAATGTCTTAATGGCATATATCACAGTACAACAATATCATGATGATTAATCAACAGCAGACCCCTCAGATCCGCTGTTCCATTCACCACAATTGACGATTTTAATAATTTCTTAATTTAAATTGTCACCAAATGAGTAAAATTACGAAATCTCATGTGGTCCAACTCAGGGTTCTTATCATCTCTTTGTCCATGCTATCCACCAATATTAACCCCTTAGCAACCATCAAGGTATGGCAATGACGATGTTGATCTCTTTTTCTTCCTAATAATGGGTCAAAAGCTCAAAAATCTGGATGCTATAGTTTTATACGTGCCTACTTTATAAATAAAATATATATATATATATTATACACTATGTATTGTACAGTAAATACAGTATCTGTTTATGCTCCTGTTTTAGGTGTGTATATTGTTTGCATCCAACTGATGCTCCTGTAGATATAAAAAGTATAGTCTACATTCAACATATTCAATGCCGAATTCAAAACAAGAATTTAGCTACACTTTATAGTGTCTGTAGAGACCTGCCTATAAGATTGGTACTGTATGTGCTTCTTTTTGAACATCTCATTTCACTTTTAGTCCCTTATTCGCTGTAATAATCTCCACTCTTCTGGGAAGATTAGTTTTTTTGTAAAGACTTGTGAAGATTCATTCAGCCACAAGGGTGTTAGTAAAGTTAAATTCTGGGGTGATCACCACGGGATGAATACTAGGAAAAAAAAAAAAAAGTGAACTGCTTGGTAAGTGGTTGCAGTACAATATCAATCAATAAATAAATAAATAGAAGAATATAAGGTGTGTGTGGTGTGTATATATATATATATATATATATATATATATATATATATTGTTCAGTCTCTTGTGATTTCGCGACTGGACTACTGCAACTCTCTGCTGGCAGGTCTTTCCCTGAACGCTATTCGTCCTCTGCAAATGATCCAAAACACAGCTGCACGACTTGTGTTCTATCTGCCCAAGTTCTCCCACACCACCCCACTGCTGCGCTTCCTTCACTGGCTTCCAGTAGCTACACGTATTAAATTCAAAACACTGATGTTTGCCTACAAGGCCAAAAATGGACCAGCACCCTCTTACCTCAGAGACCTCATCACATCTCGCACTGCACCACCATGGCGCAAATGTAAATGTGGTGTAGAGTTCAGTAGGGTGATGGTAGATGGTAGTTGCTGTTTGTTTTTTGAGTCTTGTAAAGATTGACTGACATTCCAGCATATATTAACCCAAATCACTTTGCTACTGCCATAAGATTCTGGCTTAATCCTAGATGGATTTATCAACAATATAATGATATATCTGATTTTTGAAGGGAGTTAAAATATTCTGCATGCAGAGTGGTTTCAAAACCCTTTACAAGCATCTCCAATCTTTGTAGACATTACAGGAAAGAGATCTTTCTAGGGAAGACTTCATTAAATATTAAATGGTAACAGTGCCAATCATTTTTACTCCATTGGGAGGAAAAAATGCACTATTTCTGGAAAGAGGAAAATGTTCTAATAAAACTATACAGCATCATCAAAGTCTCAAAAAAGCCCACGCATTACTGGTTACATCTTTTCTCATATGTATGCTAATTGACGAAACGGCTGCCAATAATTCTGGAGTCCAGTGCAGGAGGTTGTATGTGATTAGTGAACCTTGAGGAGGTCATATTAGACGTTCCACCTCGATGCAGTCACCTTGACAAATGATCACGAGAGCACGACTATACGCACATCCCCCTTTTTATATTTATTCGTTTTTTTGTTGACTAACATATGAATAATTCCCACTGCACTGGTCATTAATGTTCTCCCCATGGGACAGTGAGTGTTGGTATAGCAAGAAATGTGTAGGTTGATTTAGTACGGTACACAAATTACACGCTAAAGCATGCTAATGTGACCCTCGAATGTACACAACACACACAACAGTTAGATATTTGAAGGTGTTGCTATTTGAGTCATTAATATCATTCTATTAATAGATCAGTGTGCTGAGAGTCACATTCGAGTCTTTTCACATAAACTCAGCTGACTAAGAAATCAAAAAGAATCTTCCGATAAAAATGATAACAGGAACATTATAGTTACAATAAATCACTACTTTGGATACTTAAGTACATTTAAAGGCAAAATATTTTGTACTTTTACCCGGGTGAAAGTTTAAATGGAGTACCAGAGGGATATTTTACCGAAATGCATCACTATAACCAGATGAGGATGGTTTCCTTTTTGAGCCTGGTTCCTCTCAATGGCATCTCATCTTTATCTCTGTAAAGCTCTTTAGCACATTATAAATAAAAATGAATTGAATTACAAACAACACAACTAATGTGAGGTTGCAAAAGAGAAAAATAGGTTCCCTAGAAACTGTGTGCTGAGGGTAACTAACGTCCTTGAGGATGTTGATTGCTCTCCTGATGACTCTGGCCTGGTAGAAGATCTCCACTGCTGATAAGATTGCTCTAGAGGTGGTTTCTCCATTCTCTGTAGAGCCATTTTGTGCTGTCCAGCTGCCAAACCAGACTGTGATGAAACGGGTGAGGATACTGTCAATTGCGCAAAACAGATTCAGCTTGAAATCGTTGTTTTGGACTGAAGTCTTCAGGAATGAGGTGCACCTTCAGTGGAATTAGATCTTGTTTGGTCTCATGTCATCTTGATTTGTCGTGATGTCTCTGAAGACATTATTCTTGCTTAAGATCCTTTTTAAGAAGGATTCCTACATCCTCCACCACCTCTTCCCTCTCTCTCTCTCTCTCTCTCTCTCTCTCTCTCTCTCTCTCTCTCTCTCTCTTCCCTCTCTCCCTCTCTCTCTCTCTCTCTCTTTCTCTCTCTCTCTCTCTCTCTCTCTCTCTCTCTCTCTCTCTCTCCACAGGTGATCTGGCCCAAACTGCCAGCTATTAATCAAAGCTTCCATTATTTACCCAGGGTTCATTTACCACTGCACAGAGAGGTACCAAGAGGGTCAATTAGAGAGAGTGGACCACACGTCTGCTGGATTCTCCCTACACACACCAGGGGGTCAATTACAATGTGTAATACTAGGACTTTCACACACGCAGTCACACGCGTGCCCCTATCAGGCTTAGGAAGCATTTGGATGATGTTTTACATGACATGTAATGTTCATCTGTGCAACCGTTTGTGTATTCAGAGCAGGATCCTCCAGAGACAGGGTTCGATTTTGCCTGCTGAAGAAAACGCCAGTCCAAAACGATGTCTAAAAACAGTCCCTGTTGTTAAACTGACATGTTTTATTTCCAAGTATTTTTGGTTTTGAACCAAATCGACTTCTTTATATGGCAAATCAGATGCTACATCTGGGGCATGGCTTTGCCTTTTTTATATGTCACAGCTCAAGTTCTATCTCGGATGTAGTGCTCTGTCAAATACAGCAAGACCTTTAAAAAGAAAAAGACAAAAAAATACATATGAGTACAGATATGACTTGACTTGATATGAGTGACAATCATTAGGGGTCTAAACACACTTTATCAAGAATCCAATAAGAAGCCAATTCGTATAATATTAATCATCAAACAACCTCTAAATGCTGCAAGAATTCCCTTAACCCAATCCCCAGACTAATTACTGATTAGTAAATAGATGTACTACACAAAAAAACAGTTAGAGAGGAACGTGTGAATGTTACAGTATATTCCTTTTATTGAAATCATCCTGATGATGTTGGTCGGTCATGGATAAATAGATTCAAGGTTTTATCTGTCCAGAAAAGTAAAATACTCTCAATTTTAGATATTATGCATCATTTTTGCTGATCTGTTCACACTTTGCCAAGTGCTTTAGAGTCCCTGGTAGAGTAACTGGGTCTAACTAACTAACTAACTAACTAACTAACTAACTAACTAACTAACTAACTAACTAACTAACTAACTAACTAACTAACTAGCTAAGTTATCCTCCCGCTGTACTAATGACTGCACATCCAGTGACCCAACTGATACTGCGCTCAATAGACTCATCCAAGATGGAGACGAGTCTGGATATCAGCAGTAGGTAAAGCGGCTGTTGCCATGGTGCAGGCAGAACAACCTGCTCAAAACTGTGGAGCTGGTAGTGGACTTTAGGAAACACCCCTCAACACTACTTCCCCCCACAATATTCTACAACCCTGTGTCATCTGTAGAGACCTTCAAGTTTCTGGTACATACCGTTTCCAAGACCTGAAACGGGAGTTCTATTCTAAACAAGGCCCAGCAAAGGATGTACTTTCGACAACAATTAAGGAAGTCTGGTCTGCCACAGGAGCTGTCGCTGCAGTTCTACACTGCAGTCATTGAATCGGTCCTGTGCTCATCCATCACCATCTGGTTTGGAGCAGCAGCAAAACAGGACAGGAACAGACTTAACAGTTAAAACAGCAGAAAAAATTATTGGTCCTCCTCTTGCCCACTCTTTAGGACCTGTACCATACAAGAACCAGAAACCAGGCAGGAAAAAATCACTACTGACCCTTCGCACCCTGGACACAACCTCTTTCAGCTCCTCCCTTCTGGCACAGAACCTCCAGACACAGGAACAGTTTTTCTTCTCAGGCAATCAGCCTCATCAACAACTCACCATAATTATATTCCCTGCTTCATATCTATAAGTACTGCACAATCAGAACGATCAGTCCTCACATCATCCGTACATGTTTCACTATAGCTGCTGTATATTGTACAAAAGTTCTTAAGTAAACTCTTTATCTTACATGCTTTATGTAATTAGTACAATACTGCTATTTGCACTACCATACACTTTTGCACTTTATTTACATCACTGATTTGTCATATACTCTGTATATTGTGTTCTATTAACCTCTCGTATTGTCTATTTTGTCTCGCACAGCCTACACTACATGTATACTGTTATTTATGTCTGTTGTTTTTAAAAGTCAACAACAGCTGGAACCAAATTCCTTGTGTGTGTCAACACACTTGGCCAATAAACCTGATTCTGATAACGCCTTACATTTCGCATATCCACCGATCAGGCAGAACATTGACATTATAACATTATGAGTGGTGAAGTGAAGAAACCTGATGATCTCTTCATCATGAACCTGTTAGTGGGTGAATTTATTTATTAGACAGCAGGTGAACATTTTGTCCTCAAAGTCGATGTGTCAGAAGCAGGAATAATGGGCGAGCGTAAGAATTTGAGCAACAAATTGTGACGTCTAGACGTCTGGGTCAAAGCGTCTCCAAAACTGCAGCTCTTGTGGGATGTTCCTGGTCTGCAGTGGTCAGAATCTATTAAAAGTGTTTCAAGGAAGAAACAATGGTGAACCGGTGACAGGGTCGTGGAGGACGAGGCTCATTGATGCACGTGAGGCGCTCAAAGCACTGAAGAAGTTCATGCTGTTAATGATCGACAGGTCAGGACTCTTTTAGCAGTGAAAGGGGACCGATTATTAGGCAGGTGATCTTAATGTTATATCTGATTGGTGTATATTTCATTGACATTTACAGAATTTGGTAGATGCCCTTATCAAGATCGACTTAAATTGATTTCATTCATGCAACTAAGCATCTATTGGGTTAAGAGGCTCGCTCAGAGGCCCAGGAGTGGCAGCATGAAGTGACTGGGATTCTGGGAACTCTTCAGATCCAAAGTCCAATGCACAATCTTTTTTTTTAAATAAAACACAAACACAAAAACATTTAAGTGTGAGGAATGTGGTCAAGAACTGTCCAATACATTTGCATTTATGATATTTGGCAGAAATGCTTATCCATATGACATATTTTCAGATAACTGAACCTTAATGAAGGGACTTGCTCAAGGGCCCATCAATGACAACTTGGTGGTCCTGGGATTTGAACTTCATGACCTTCTAATTCAGGGTTTACACTTTAATCACTGAGCTACCATTCTATTCAAAGCGTCATAAAAATCAATGCATTACATGATATAAACTTTGGTAGAAGCAAAACAAACAGTTTAGCAAACTTTGTTGACTCTGTGTACATAATTACAACTCTAACTAGATTAGCTAATTAGCTTTTGGTGAGACTTTGTGTGTATGTCAGGAACAAATGATCCTCCTTCTCCTTCTCCTCCTCCTCCTGAAATGTGTTTTAGAGCATTCTCAGAGCATTTTAATGACATTCAAGCAAAGTAAGCTTTTTTGTGAGCTCAAAAATGAGCCATTTGTTGATTGGACACTCCACTTCGCTCGGAAAATTTTACAATTTGGCCACAACGAATGGTTTTAAACAAGTAAAATGTTGGCGCTCAGTACAGCCGGTATCAGGAGGTCAATCTAATGGACAAAGGGCAGATTGTGATAGATTAGCAAGGAGAGCGAGCAAATAATCTGGTCCATAAAATGGAAATATCAAATGAGATAAAAGCTTCCATTGATTTTAATTTTTTTTTTTTTTTTTTTTTCATTTAAAGCGTTCTTGAGTAAAGTGGCCATTCAGTAAAGTACTGCAGCTCCCGATGTGAAATGGGCAGCTCGAGCCAGCAGGCTAATACAACCAGTCGGTAGCCCATGTCTGCTAAAGTAACGAGACAGACTAGTAACAAATGGAAAGGCCCAATGTTACCCAGGCCATTATTTAAAAAAGAGCGTTGAATAAAGACCTCGCGTCTCGCCGCTTTTCTTTTTGATATTTCAGAAATGTGATGATTCATCATTTGGCAGAACCTCCCTGCTCTTTTGCTACGCCGGGTGGCAGGAACCTGGCGGGACGAGCCAGAGGTGCCACGAAGTCTTCCATTGTGTTGATTACAGTAATGACAGATCGGTGGAAGTGGAAAGAGGGAGGAGTGCATAGGAAGATGGAAAGATGAAAGAACTTTAGACGTTGCTTGAGCCTGAAAGCCACTCGTGTGTATGTTTTGCTCAGTCATGAGGATTACTGACAAATTAGAATCAAATATATATCACTTATAACATTTGGTGACTTTTGTTGTCCTGCTGAGGATCTACCAAAGTGATCTTAGAAGATCCAGTTCAGAGGTTGTGTTTTTTACACTATTGCGGAGATCCAGCACGAGTCGCAGAAGGTGCAGAAAGATGATATAAAAGCTTAACAGTATAAAAAAATTAAAGCACTTCATGTTCAAATCGTACCACTGCATTCTGTATACATTATACGTGGACACATGACCCTCAGCTTGCGATGTGCTTCTTTTTGAACATCAAATTCCACCTTTTCGCCTTATAATAACCTCCAGTGTTCTAGGAAGATGTTCTACTCGATTTTGTGGAGATTCATTCAGCTATGAGGGTGTTATTAAAGTCCGGTACTGATGAGGTGAGGAGGTCTGGGGTGCAGTTCACATTTATCATGTTCAATACAGCGCTACAGCAGGAGATCTTCCACTCCAACCACATTAGTAAAGCAGATCTTCATGGAGCTGGCAATGTGCACAGGGGCATCGTCCTGCTGGAACAGTTTTAAGTCTCCTAGTTCAAGTGAAGGGAAAATCCCATCCATTTTGTACAATTGTATAGTGTTTCCAACATATGTTGGTGAAGAACCATCTAAGGATGAAAAAGTCAGATATCCTATCATTTCTCTCCACGTAGTAGCGTATAAGAAAGAGAGATTCCTACTGACTGTGAGGTTAGTGATCTCTATCCATCCTCCTGTCTGTATTCTTTCATCTCAGGCTTTTAACAGGCAGATGTAATTGCGCTGTGGTTTTCCCGGGTCAGAGGATAGGGCAGGTTTAAGAGGTGGACTGGCTGCCTCTTGTGGTCTTAATGTGGTCTTAATGCCCTGGACAGGTAATCTATTGGAGGACAGAAAAGTGTTATTTTCCGGTTTAGTGGAGAAATTAGAGAAGCGATTTGGTTTTGCCGTGGGGTTGGCAGCTCCTGATGTCTGCACTGTCTGCGCTCGATGGCTTTATTATCCATTAATACGTCTGCTGATGCACGCGCTTGATGACTATAGATTAGAAAAGAAGTTAAGAAAGGAAAAGGTCGTTGGTTGGAACGTCACATAAAGTTCTTGACATACTCATTCCTCTCAACACGATGACAGGCTAATGGACGCCGTATGAACAGGACGTAATAAAGCTGTACAGAAGGTCCAGAGTCTTTCCCCCATTGATATTTCATAAGCCTTGTCCCCCTCGAGACCTTCACGCTGAGATCAGAGAAGCAGCTCCCGCTCTCCGTGAATGAATCTGTGGCTTTTTTAATATTCTTAATTTTGTTTTGCGAAACTCCCCGAAGGACAGGAAGTGTGCAGCGAGCCGAATGAGATCTTTGATATCTTAAACTAAGGGCACGTCGCCAGCGTGTTTGCCGGAGACGAAAGATGATGCGGTCCAGCAGAGGAACACAGCTCCGATTCAAACAAAATGAATAAATAATCACAGGCCGAGGAGACGCGCATACTTGCGGTTCACATCCACAGAGGATTGGTTTATCGGCCTCAGCGATTAATCTGGCCGTGTGGATGGGGATGGTCTGGAGATGAGCTGCTTTCTGAGATCAGAAATTTCACACTGTGAAGGAAATCAGGTGGAACAATTTTTTACAAAAATAAAATCATCTTTTTTCCTAAACTATATGATAGTTTATAATTGTATTTGTAGTTTATTTTTCCATATATAGTTACATTTCATCTAAGAAAAGCAAACAACAACCAAAAAAGTTTACAATCTATGGGCAAAAGTATTGGGACACAATTTGTAAATGATTGAAAAAATAATAAGTTGATTCCTAACAGCTTTTTTTAAATACAATTTTAATTATCTGTTCATTTTTATCTGTTGATAAATATTAAATCCTCTCCCGTGAAGAAACCGAGAGCCTGACACAGTGTTACTGACACTGGAGACTCCTTCCCTGAGTGTTTCATTCTGAGATTTGATTTTCATGTCTGTTGAACCTCATTTGAAGTTTTTATTATCTCTCTGTTCTTCAGCAGAAAATCAGCTTGCGTCGACTTTTATTTCCTCCATGAACAAATCGATTCTCATAAGTTTACAGTCTTAATGTTTATTTTTGTAACACCCTAACCCCCCCTCCCCTCCCCTCTACCACCCACACCACCTGTTTATACGGCAAATGCTATTAAAACGAAATTGTATTTCATCTCGTCGGAACAAAAACGCGAACAGGAGGTATATATCTGTTGGTTTCACAGGTCAGGCGGCACACCGTCGTTTATTTATGAGTTTTTTTTTTCTGTCTGTTTTTTTGCTGCTTTGGAAATATGGAAATGTGTGTGTGTGTGTGTGTGTGTGTGTGTGTGTGTGTGTGTGTGTGTGTGTGTGAGACACAGATGAACAAATTTGCTCTGATGGCAACAAAACGTATCTGTAGGAGAAATCATGTTTGACAATTGTCTTTAAACACATTGGTGCTCATTATTATTATTAGATTATTATTATTTATATTATTATTATTATTATTATTATTATTATTATTATTATTATTATTGTTAATATTAATATTAATATTATTATTATAATTATTATTATTATTATTATTTTGGGAAGTTCACCCAGAGTTGAAAAGGATTTAAACTAAAGAAGTTTCCCTAAAAAAAAGTAACTACTAACTAAAGGAAATCACACACACACACACACACACACACACACACACACACACACACACACACACACACACACACTCACATTGCGCCATCACGCTGTAGGACTGAAACTCAAAATGGCTTTGTTTTTCATACAGAATTAGACATTAGTCGTTTATCTCCAAAACCCCAGGACTGGTGCGAGAGTAAAACTCATCTCTGATTCAATGACTGAGACAAATATGTTACAAAAATGCTGGACTCTTGAACTGCTCCTAACCCTCAGCTGTTCAAACGTGCAATCGCATGTCTCTCTGGATCTGCCAAATGTCATAAGCATTACCGCTTTGTTCCATCTAGAAGCATGCGATCAACTTTGACACCAATATTTTATAATCGTAATTGTTTTTTCCTTCATTCTACATTTAAAAAAATTAATATGGTATAATTTAATTTTAAAAACTCTGATTTGATGTACTGCAAAAGTTAAGCACAATGTAGTCACACAATCACAATCATTGGTGTAATCACAACCGTTACAAAGGTCAAGATAGAGTCACAAGACTACACTGCGTTGCCAAAAGTATTGGGACTTATAGGTGGTTCTTCTGCAAACTGTTACCACAAAGTCAGAGGCACACAATTGTACAGGAGGTCTTTGGATGGTGTAGCATAAATTTGTTTTCTTCACTTGAACTAGGAGACCCAAACCTGTTCCAGCATGAAAATGCCTTTGTGCACAAAGCAGGCTCCATGAAAAGTGGTTGAAGTGGAACATCTCTTGCGGTAAAACCTTATTATGGCTTGAAACCTTACTGATAATAATGAATGTGAAGCTCAGGCCTCCTCACTCAGTACCTGATGTAGCTGAAAAACGAGGATTCATATGCACAAATGCTGTTCATAGACTCAGACAGACCTCAGGCAGTCCAGCTTATGAACAGCATCTCCAACGCCATCACACTGAGCACTGGGGTACCTCATGGCTGTGTGCTCAGTCCCCTGATGTTCATTCTGCTGACTCATGACTGGGTCTCAATGCACACCTCCAGTCACATCAAGTTTCCTGATGACACGACCATGGTGGGTCTCATCAACAAGAACGACGAGTCAGCATGCAGAGAGGAGGTGTAGAGGTTAAGGGACTGGTGTAAAGCCAACAACCTGTCTCTGAATGTAGACAAAAGCAAAAGAGATGGTTGTTGACTTCAGTAGGTCTCAACTTGATGGCTCCCCACTGAACATCAACGGCTCCTCCGTGAAGATTGTGGAGAGCACCAAATACTGGACCAAATTCACCTGGTGGAGAACCTCACCTGGTCCCTCAACACCAGCTCTATAACAAGGAGCTTTCCATGAGAAAGCTGAGGAAGGCATAGCTTCTATCACACATCCTCACAACCTTCTACAGAGGGACCATCGAAAGCATCCTGACCAGATACATCACTGCCTGATTTGGGAACTGCAACATCTCAGAACTCAAGACCCTACAGTGGATGGTGAGGACGGCTGAGAAGATCATCGAGACCTCTGTTCTTTCCGTCATGGACATTTACACTACACGCTAAATCCGTCAAGCCACACACACACACACACACACACACTCTTCACTCTCCTGCCATCTGGAAAGAGGTACAGAAGCATTCAAGCCTCACATCCAGACTGTGTAACAGTTTTTCCCACAAGCCATCAGACTCCTCAACATGAAGGAACTGCACTAATACACAAAAGACAAAAACCTGCTTTTTCACAAAATTCGGTTGAACCAAAAGTTTACATCTACAGTATTATTTATTTATTTTGGTTTGTTCAAGAAGAAGCACATATAAATCTTATGGTCAGGTGTCCTGAAGATATCCTACAGCTTCACCATGGTCTATCGCTGACACTGGAGTCTCCTTCCACACACAGTGAATAAAGGTATATCGAGCGTCTTCTAAACATGAGCCATTGCTGAAAAAATGGTGACGCACCAGAACGAAGGCTTCGTCATTTATATGTGATTTGTAGCTGCGCTACTGTCAGAGTTTCTGACCAATCAGCATTGAGCTCTGTATATAAATGCATTTTATTACGCCGTATGTCATTTGATGTAACTTTGTATATACGGTATAATTTAATCGCTCTTTTTAATGATCGTTGTGTTCTTTGTGGGATTGGGAGTGTGATGTTGTGAATGCATTAGAGGAATTAAAAGTGAAACAAGCAAGTAAGAGAGAGAGAGAGAGAGAGAGAGAGAGAGAGAGAGAGAGAGAGAGAGAGGGAAACAAAAATAATCTCGGATTTCCATAACCGCATCTCTGCTCCAAGCTGTTGCTGTGTTTATTGCTAGAGTCAGCAGACTTTTTATCATAATCAACATCCAGCTTCCTCATTTAAATTTATTCTCTCTCTCTCTCTCTCTCTCTCTCTCTCTCTCTCTCTCTCTTTCGCTCGCTTTCTGTTTCTCTCGATCTTTTTTTTTTCTTTCTTTAGAAAGTTCTGAATTAAAATTGGCCTCTGTTGACATACAGTAATTCAAGCTTCAATGCTATTGGATCAAATAGAAAATAAACAAACAAACAAAAACAGTAAACAAACAAATATATACAGTATAGTAATTTATTTTATTTTATAAAAACATTTTTTAAACTGCATTTGTTTATTTATCGATTTATCTTATCTATGTCGTTATCCATGTATTTATTTATTTATTTATTTATTTTTCTACACAATTATCTGTCTAAACATTTATAAATTTTGTATTGTATTTATTATTATAATTATTATTATTTTTTTTATTACAATTAGTTATTTTTTTTATTAATTGATTAAATGATCGTTTTTTTGTTCATTTGTTTGTTTGTTTACAAGCATTTGTATTGAATACACACACAAAAAAAAAAATTTAGATTTACACACACAGTATATTCTACACACAACCATTTGAATCAATCCAATCCATTAATCAACAGGTTCATTTCTTTCCCTTTTTGCAACAATAAATGAATCAGTGCTGCATTTCTGATCCGGTCTGATAAAGTCAATATAATAAACACATTTAGTTTTTCTTCCTCCTTTTCTTTTCCGCTGTGGGCGCAGGTCGGATGTACAGGAATGACCTTTATTTGGAAGGTAATTGGGCAAACGCGGGTGTGATTGTGATCTTTTGTGTGCTGAAGAGTTGCTTGTTCAGCACGGCTCACGATCCTCTCCTCTTCCTCAAGGTGCCCTTTCATGAAGTCCTTTTCACCGCACGTGCACCTCTTTAATAGAGCTGCACCTTCAAATCTTCACATCTTCACACGATCTTTTCTTCCTTCCACACGTCTTTAATTCCTACTGCTGATCTTTAGAGCTCTTTCCATGATCTCCAGCAGAAGCAGGGTTTCTGAGAAGCAACTAATTATTTACAATGTAATTACTGTAGACTTCCTTTATTGTGTCATATCCTTATTATCATATATACTCTGTATATATATATATATATATATATATATATATATATATATATATATATATATATATGTCAGTGTAAAAAAAACTTGAAGGTCATCAGAAGTCATATGACTATAATGTGAAGGTTGTTAGAAATCATGTAATTGTAATGTAACAACAATGTTGTCATCTCTGGACTGTGTGTCAAGGGATTTCCGATTCCCTCTGTGTGTGTGTGTGTGTGTGTGTGTGTGTGTGTGTGTGTGTGTGTGTGTGTGTGTGTGTGTGTGTGTGTATTTGTGTGGGTATGTGTGTTTGTTTTGACACACAAAGTGGACCAAAACTTCCATATCCTGCTTTGATGTACAGTGTGTTACAACCCTGAAAGCGTCATGTTCAGCATTATGTCATATCAGAGCTAAAATAAACATCACTTCCTCCTTTCCAAGTGTTTGATGTGGTCCGAGTTTTTCTTTGTTCTGAAGCATAAAGAAAGGCTGCTTTTCTTCTTTCCCCCCAATCTTGCTTTCTTTACTTTTAATGGTTTGCACTTTGCAGTGTGACACATTGCCCAGATTTGTACAACACAGTTACAGTGTCACAATCACAGTTAAACTTTAAAACATATATAAAAGCAAAAATCCCACAGCAGAGTGTTTTTCATATGACTTTACTCTTATTCCATCGGCAGATTCTGTTTTAGCCTGAAGTGTGTTTCACCATTTATAGTTATATTTAATGTAGTGGAACTTCTTCAAAACAAATGACTGCAGTGACGAATATCAAATTCATATTCAAATTAAAACTCACTGATCCTCATGTTCTGTTATATAGATGTAGAACATATCCAGTGTGTTTTACATCTACAATGAGTTCTTAATGAGATCCTGTAATATCTTACAGGTGTAGGTTTCTATCCTCATACAGATCACAGATTATATACTGTGTATGTATACAGTATATATACAGTATATATATATATATATATATATATATATATATATATATATATATATATATATATATATATAAAAGAAAATGACATATATATGTATGTTCTTTTCTTTTTTTTCTTCTTTCATTTTTCTCTTATTTTTTTTGTTTAGTCACCGATATTTCTGAAACTTCAGCAGGTCCGACTGCACACTCATCAGATTTCAGCCCGATTCTTTGTGTTCTTTGATAATAAATGTACAGCTCAGGTGACCACAGTCTGCATGACCAGCAGGTAATAGAGCTGACACACACACACACACACACATACACACACACACACACACACACAAGTTTTTAACTATAGTGGTTTAATTACTTGTAAAAGTACTTGTAAAAGTGAAAACCAAACCCAATGAACATACATTTTTAATTAAATCTAAAATGCAGAATTTAATTATTTGAATTTGATTTAATTTCTGGTTTATATGAAACCACCTTCTATTTTAAGAAGCTGATCAGGAGACTGGTTTTGTCTCGAGCTGCTAAGTGGACAGTTTTGAGCTTTTGTTGGAAAATAGGACACTCAGTAAATTATTATTATTATTATGGACAATAAACAGCATCCTCTCTACGATGAAACAGCGATGCTCAGTCGCAAAAAAGAGCGCAATAGTAAGTCATTTGTTCCAACAGCGATCACAAAACTGTAGAACACTGTAGTGAGACAGTCTCAGGATGAACTTATTAAACAATATCTGTACCAATATTCTACATTATATCCAGTATTCTCAACTGTGTACACACTGACAATCTAATGCCATTC
Source organism: Silurus meridionalis (assembly GCF_014805685.1). Classification (NCBI taxonomy): domain Eukaryota; kingdom Metazoa; phylum Chordata; class Actinopteri; order Siluriformes; family Siluridae; genus Silurus; species Silurus meridionalis. Next base: position 27,623,634 of record NC_060896.1, read on the forward strand.
ACTCTGCTGCTGTTACACTGATTACAATCTGTCTGTCTGTCTGTCTGTTTGTCTGTCTGTCTGTCTGTCTGTCTGTCTGTGTGTATTTAATGTGTAGCGTTGGATCACAATCGCAGGTTCGTCTCTTAGTTTTGCATGGATTGTGTTGCAGAACAAAGTGAGATCTCGCTCAGCGCTACATGTTCACAACGCTCTCTCCGTCCCCAGAGACGTTTTCCTCGTTTCTGTTGCAAAAACAGGAAATAAAAACGGGTTTTGATCAGCAGTCGAGCGAACATACGCTGCAGCCGACTTTACTCACACTCCACTAACTAATGCATACATAATACACACACTGTTCCGTCCACAGCTGCACATACTGGCCGTCTCATTGTAGATTGGATTGTATCTAGGTCTCATTTAAGAAAATTATTGTCAGTAATGTTCCAGATTTCATGCATTTTTTAATCTTCTTAATGTTTGAGAAGATGGAAAATACAATTCTGGACCATAAATAAAATTAGCTCATCATTTGAATGTAAATTCAGGCAGATTAAAAAAAAAAAAATTTTTTAATAATTTGTCATTTTAACATGAAATAAAAATATTTATTAAACAAAATATATAATAGGAGTAAATAAATAAATAAATAAATAAATAAATAAATAAATAAATAATAATAATAATAATAATAATAATAATAATAATAATAATAATAATAATAATAATAATATATATATATATATTTATTTATTTCCCTATTTGCTGTTATAATGATCTCCACTCTTCTGGGAATATGATCCACAAGCTTTTAGAGGTTTGTGTGAGATTAATCCACATGGGTGTTAATAAAATCATGCACTGCTGTAAGTGAGCTGAGGAGGTCTGGAGTGCAGTCAGTGTCCACATTTATCCCCAACATGTTCAATCCCAAGGTGTGAAACTCCATAGCGTGATATCTTCCAGTCCAGCACATAAAACAGATGAAGTAAGAAAGAAAATTTTTTTTTTTCTAATACATCCAGTGGCGTCTTATACAAACATGTGCCTTCAACTTTGTGGAAACAGTTTGTGGAAGATTCACATACAGCAGGAAAAGTCTGGAGTCACAATACTGTAGTTTTGTAAATTTGGTGTATTTACTTTAGATTAACTTGTGATCTTTGAATCTTTCTTTACAATTGAATTCTGTAATTTGGTGCCCTGGCAGCCGCCTCACTCCGACACCCTGAACGTGTGTAAACCACATGTTCGAAATAAAACAACAGCAAAACATGTCAGGAGCCAATTACAGCACAACGTATAAATCCGAATAAAACGACATGCTGTGCGGTTCTCCTGTGGGGTAGAAAATAAGCCCCGTCTAAATACACTGTCACCCTGCGTACTTTAATTACACTGAAGGAAAAATGGCCTTTACAGTAATTGACGATTAACGAGCCCCCTGTGGTGGAGCCGAAACGCTGTACACACCCTGCACCTAGAATACCTGCTTGGTATCTTGCATTGGACTGATAAATAAAAACATAAAAAATGTCATCGCGTGTAGCGATCTTTGTTTTAGCATTGAAAGACGCGGTATCCATCTTTGTTCGCTAGTAATTTGCAATCTGGCCACTTCTATCCAAATGTTTCCTTTTACCAGCTGCTTCATGGACCTGAACGCACAGCGGTACATTCTTTACGGTTCATGCTGTTTCTATTCTTTAATCTATCATGATAAAGTGTGTATCATGTGAGCGAGAAAACTTGGCCACACGTGGCTGTTTGCTTTGGCTTAGCCATGCTGTTTATCATGCGCTACGATCCAAGAGCAACTAGCACAGCACCTTCAATGGTTACCATGTGGCGAAAAGCCGACATCAGCCAAAACGAGCGCGCACTAGCGCCCTACATCCTCGCCTCTAATAATAACAGCCCTGCCTTTGTGTGGTTTGGATATAAAAAATTTATTAAAGCTTCGCCTACATGAGCGCAAAGGTACCCGCTGCTAATGGGCGTTGATGATAATTGCCGTGATAAAAACGTTGGTACCCATTTGGTACCGATTTCCTTCGTTCTACAGCAGCGCGCTGATAACCTCTACATTTTTTTTTTCGAATTCCAACCTCGCACCAGGGCGAACGCTCGTAACTACGTCGTGCACAGGCGGATTCGAAACCTCTGCTCAGCAGACGCTTCATAGTAGCATTATAAAGTTGCCACTAATGGATAATAAATGGGCAACATGGATAAAATAAATAAATAAATAAACAAAAAATTTGAATAAAATGCTAAAGTGCTGTCATTTAATAGGCAGTAAATGTTTGTGTGTGTGTGTGTGTGTGTGTGTGTGTGTGTGTGTGTGTGTGTACTGCAGTGGCAGGCTGTATGTTTGATCTCTTGGCCTTCAGTGGTGTCCTACCTGGATCGATCCACCTCTTAATACCATCATTACGATGCCACGGCTTTAGAAGCCATCGATATCAACCTCATCAAAGGACATTTCTGTGTGTTTTATTTCTGCATTTCTACGGGTTTATCAGTCTAATGGTGATTTTTTTTTTTTATTCAGATTTCAATTATTGAGTTTGTTCAGTTCATGAGATGAACATACTTATGACATGGTTATGTCAGCTTTATGATGCAATGTTTAATTTTTATGATTCAGATTTTATGTAATGGGTTAATGCAGATGAATTTATAGTGAGTTAATGAATTCATGCTAATGACATGGCTATGTCAGCCTTATGACACAATAAATAATTGACTGGACATAAAATGTCATGTAAAAGTGTAATTTGTAGTTATGTCATTCTTATGATGCATAAAAATTCAAAAGTTACCACATATAAATGACTGAACAGTTATGGCATGGAAATGCTTATGTAATGTCTTTTCTTATGCTGCAATGTTTATAAGTTATAAGTAAGAATTGAAATAACGAATTACTGCAGATGAATCACTATTGAGTTCATGACATTTTCTTGCTAATGACATGCTTATGTCAGCCTTATTTATATGAGTTTAAGTCAAGAGTAACAACGAAATAATTTCTGGAGAGTTTGTGGCATGTGCATGCGTATTACATCGTTATGTCAATCTTATGACACATTATTTTAGTTTTTCATGAATCAGGGTTTCATCTGTCGCATTATGACAGATGAAATACAAGCCACTTCATGACATGCCTATATGTCATACATTTCTTACATGGTTATGTCAGGCTTATGATATATTATTTCAGTCTTCATTTTAGGGTTCAAACAAACAAAATTACAACAATGGATGGTAAGTTATCGATTTAAATGTTGATGTCATGACTATGTCAGTCTTATGATGCAACATTTCAATCGTATGACTCATGGTAATTAGAACTTTGTTATTATTAAAAGTTTCAAGTATTAAGTTATCATAGATGAATATTTGGACAGTTCAAGACATGAACATGCTTATGACATGGTTATGTCAGTTTTATGACACATCATCTTATTCTTACGATTCAGGGTTTAGGTAAAGAGTGACTCCTAAGAAATTACTGATGAATTAATGGCACTTACATGCATATAACATGATTATGTCAATCTTATGACATATCATCTTATGCAAATGATTTCTGTAACGAGTATAAATGAAAGAATTACTGGACAATGTATGAACAAACATTCAAATGATATGGCTATGTCAGCCTTAACAATTCCAAAAACAAACTCAAATTGCCTAAAAGAAGAACACAAATATTTTGCACTGAATTGAGCCAAACCATCTGGTGAATTCATCCGAAAATCTATAGGGGTTTTAAGTCACTATTTTTTAAATGTATTTTTCATTTATTATGCAAGAGTACATTCTTTCATGTTTTCATCCAGCTGCATTGTCAGCAAAATTCTGACCCGTGATAACCCTTGACCCAAACGTTCAGTGAGAATCCCATTGAGAACTCAGAGAGCTCCGCTGGCATTCCTCCAGCGAGGAGGCCACAGGTTTATTTAACATGGTCACTCTTTTATTAGCCAAACAGAAAAGGAAAGTGGCGCTTTATCCCTGTCATGCGGTGACGAACTGCCGAATGGCGCCGTGGCCTTCTGTCCATTGTTTTCTCGGAGCACTCTGATGCTTACTCAAGCCTTCAGCTGACCCACAGAACATTAGGTCCAGCTTTGCTCGTTGTCTCTTCCTTCCTCTCTCCTTTTCCTCTGTTTTCCTTTCTTCCTCGACATGCTTTTGCCAGGGTGCATGAGTGACTGTTTCTGATGTCCATGATGTTTTTCTCTCATAGCTTAGGTCCTTGTTTAGCATTTCCTGCTCAGCGGGATGAGTTTTTAAAAGGAAATGGTAGAACAGAACAGCGATGTGGCGAAAAACTGTCCGAGTCACAGAGAATCGCTTTTATTTAAGGTTTATTTAATTGTGGTGTTATAAAGCTTCATTTCACCGACATAAGCTGTTTCTCACAAAACAAAAGCTGTCTTCATGAGAGATGATTTCTGTAAATGTTCATGAAATGTTAAAGTCAGATGTCAGGAGGGATTTTTTATAGGATGTTTAATAGGTTATAATATGATATAAAGCTTTATAACATTTGTGTTTTATAACATGAAAACTCATGTTACCTTTAATACACTGTGGTACACTATGGCAGGTATTGATGATATCGGAATTAGGAATAAACTGTCAGTAGATAAAACCCACAATGACATGTTTATAACATGATCATATGAGTCTAATGAAGCATGCTTTAAGTTACTGCACTATAATCACTATACATAATCCATCATAATCATATATGTATCATGCCACGACATGTTTATAATAGTCTCATGAGGCACGGTTGTGTAAATTGTCACATTATTATGACAATCTTGTGAGTTTAAGTATGACATTAACATAATGTATAGATGTATAATAGCAGCTTAGGACATTTACCTTTCCGCTTTTATGACCTATTTATGTCAACTTTATGACATGTCTAACAAACAAAATGTTTTCTGAATTTGTAAGTTTATGATAGAGAGATTAAATCATGTTAAGACAGAGACCAATCACTAGACAGTCATGACAAACATGCCTGCACCTGCCATGACATGTTAATGATATAGTTATGTCAGTCTTATGTATTATCTACTGAGCAAAATGCTACCTGAATGTATTATTTTTGTGACACAAAGTTCAAGTAACCCTAAGACAGGGACTAATGACCCAGTAATCATGTCAAACACCCAGGCACCTGCTATGCAATGCTTATGATATGGTTATGTCAGCTTTATAAAATATATTGGGTGAAATGTTACCTGATTGTATTAGTTTCATGGCACAAAGTTCAAGTAACCCTAAGACAGAGATATTTGTAATGACCCGACAGTCATGACAAAAGCCCCAGCACCTTCTATGACATGCTTATAATATGGTTATGTCATCCTTATTAAGCATATTGCGTAAAATGTTACCTTATTTTGTCAGTATGGTGATACAAAGTTAAACAAATTATAAAGCAGAGAATAATCACTTGATGGTCATGACAAATGCCCCTGCACCTGCAATGACATGTTTATGACATGCTAATGTCAGCCTTAGGACTTATCTATTAAGCAAAATGTTACCTGATGTTATCTAAACACTAAGACAGGGACAATTGATCTAGCAGTCATGACAAACACCCCCACACCTCCCATGGCATGTTTATGATATGCTTATGTCACCCTTATGACGTGAATTAAGCTAAATATTTCCTGAATATGTAAGTTTTAAGATAGAGAGCTCAAATAATACTTAGACAGTGACTAACAGTGAAAAATGCTTTTACATCTGTTATGACATGTCATAACCATATCATAAACATGTCATAACAGTGAAAAATGCTTTTACATCTGTTATGACATGTTTATGATATGGTTATGACATGTCTACTGATTAAAAAGTTAACTGATTTTGTTAGTCAAATGATCCAGGGTTCAAGTCCCTGACCTGTAACTCTAATGACATGTTTATTACATGATTTTTTTTCTTTGGGGATTTGGATCACAACTGTTTCAGTCAAATCCAGTATTTTTGTACAGTTTATGTCACTTACTATGACATGTTTATGAGCTAGGACAATCTTATTAGGAAAGGTTCATGTAGTGTTGTGTTTTTATGGCTATTATGTGGATCATAAGAGCTAGAAAAAACCACTTGACTGCTCATGGCCACACTGGAGTGAATTACCATAAAGGGTTATTGCAAGGTGCTGTGGATTACTATGGCAATAGACGACGAGAGGCTACGGGCTGAATGACTAATCACCTGACACGGTGCTACTCCGTTACACTTGGTCACTGAAATGAACGTCTCTTTTCGCCGGGTGTGATTATAGTGCTGTAGTCAAATTAACTCAGCACCTAAATAACTCCTGCTTGGAGATTGTGTGACTCCTTTTCATTAAGCTTCTGTTTATATTCAAATCAGTTGGCACTCGAGGACGCGAGAGCAGCAGCTCCATAAATCGCTTGGGATTTTATACTCTGTTACGAGTCGTGATAATCACATCACAGCAAAACAAATGTGTAAAAGTAAAAAAAAAAAAAAAAAAAAAAAAGTGCTGCGTTTACTAACCTCATTTTATTCTTTTGCTCAAAATGTAAAATGGTAACAAATTTTCTCATTTATTGAGAAAGTGGGAAGTCAGTGGATGAAATTTTGGACTTCTGATCAAAAGGTTTAAATCCCAGCACCACTAAGCTGCCACTGCTGGGCCCTTGAGCAAGACCCTTCATTGCTCAGCTGTATAAGTGAGATAACTGTAAGTCGCTCTGGATAAAGGTGTCTGCCAAATGCCATAAATGTAAATGTTTCTTGTCATCTGATTTTCTGACTTTAAATTATTTGGGGTTTGTGGTTATTTTGAACAAGTCGCATGTAAAATAACTGATCAACCATCAGCACATCATCCATCAGTGCCTTCATCCAACATTCTGGCTTCGTTCCAATGGATCACTATGTGCTTTATAAACGCAAGAGAGACAGGAAATGGAAGTCCCACACATGTCCTCTGCTTCCAATGCAATACTATACACCAAATCTTCACACACTCATTGCAGAACAATTTTGAACAACCCTGGTCTGCCCCATCCTGCCCCATCCTGCCCATCCTGCCCCATCCTGCCCCATCCTGCACCATGTTCTACTACATTGTCTACAAACTCTAAATATGTTGCTTTAGATTGGATCATATTATTGATCATTTGTGCAAATGGCTCTAGAGTGGACATTTACTGTTAAGAAATTGGATGTTGGATTGGATTTTAGCTTAGATGATTAGATGATGAAAAGTTTGCTCCAGAGTAAATATTTTATCTTAATACACTTCTAGGTGAGGATTGGATATGAGGTTTGATATTAAAATGGATGTTAGATTGGACATTATGTGCACTTTGGGCCATTGATCATAGATTTTGATTATTAGATTTTATATAAATAAACCAAAAGTTTCAGCTTTTTGTGGGGCTCAGAAACAATAAAAAAACAAGAACAAAGTTGTGAATAAAACAAACAAACAAAAAAAACCCCGCAAGACACATGGACCAACCGGAAATGCTTTACTGTAAAAGTGGGTTTTGTGAATAAAACTAATGTGAAGAAAATATGCTTTGAGATATGTGTAAAGTTTTTCCGGTGCAAAAAAAAATAATAAAAAGGGAGAGAGAGAGAGAGAGAGAGAGAGAGAGAGAGAGAGAGAAAGAAAGGAACAGGGAGAAGATCATACATCAGGATAACTGGAAAATGATTCTGATTCGTACATTTATTTTAGTCCATTTTTCCTTTTTCCTCAGACAATGCAAGATAAATATTCACTTATTAAAGCGTAACTGAAATAGACTGTGTCATGCATCAACCTAATAGCCTAAAGGCTCGGTTCAATATTGCCCACTTGAAGAGAAGCTCTCCTAATGGAAGAACTGACGTTCTCCTTGCCCAAACTCCATTCATCACGCCGGCCCCAGCGTTCATTATACACTACAAAGAAATGCCATTGAAAATAGTTAGAGCCATCCATTAAACTAAAGCGACAAGTGTTGGCGGATTATGGGAATAACACGTTGGGGAAAATAGGACGCCGATACTCCAGCCATGTGAAGAGCAGGATGATAAGTGCCACCTGGGCTGTATTTTTATTTTTTCTCATGCTGTAGATCAGCGAATTGAAAAAAAAAAAAAACAGACAAAAGCAGATTTTTATTTCCACAAGATGATCGCCGATGACTTGGACTTTTTTAAAGTCAGTTTTTTATTGTGTAAACAAATTTATTACAAAAAACAAAAATATCTAAAAATGCATGTGAGCTAAATCCTTGACCAATCGAATTAGAGGACTGGAATTAAGAGCTTTTAAATGTAATCTGAAAATAAAAAATCTAAATGTTGCCATATACAGTATACGAAAGATAAAACCAGGTTTAGCGAGTATTAGGACTATTCTCATCTAGTTTTAGCATTGATTTTATATATTTAGCTTTTAAAAACTTTTAAAAATGTAAAAAAAAAAAGAATTGTGTCCGAAAATGATCCCAAATGTGTCCATAAATAGGTACAGATTCCCCAAACCACCACAACTAACTCCTTTTTTTATATTTTGGCCCTTTAGCATTATCCCACACTACCTCATGCTAACACAATGCTATTATCAGCGCTCCACAATAGCAGTGATGTAAAAGGGTTTAGGCTGCCTCAGATCCAGGGTAGGGCTTTTCTCTGATGGCTCGTCCTCACACAAAAAGCATTGCTGAGTCAGCCGAGCGCTAAAGCTAATCGTACACTTTGACAAAAGTCTGGCAGTCCAGCGGCTGCCAGAAATCGGTGTTTTGGAAACACGTTCACAAAAGCGGGCAAAAAAATCCGGTCAAGGAAGCGCACGTGGTCGATGCGATGAATCATCCTCAACTCTGCTGGAGCTTAAATGAATGAAGAATGACATTTTCACAAAGCTATCTGGAAAGTGGGAGCTCAAAACTCAGTGAAAGTGGCCCTGAGCTTAACCACAGATTATGCATGACACAGACGTTCCAGTCCAATGGCTTTCTGGTGTCTGGCTACAGGTCAGAAGAATCACTCATCGCTAATCTAAACGATCTGCTCCTGTATTAAGACTTGAGCATAGACGGAGTCCATTTGGGTTCTCGAACTGTAGGTAATGATCGTCAAACGTAGCTATAAAGAACATAATTAGTGGCTTGGATTGGATCAGTGGTAATCTGCAGACACCAGGGGACACTGTTCAATCGTTCATCTGTCGTGGTGTAGATCGATTCCTAAGTTGTGTTTCCATGTTTCAGTATGCAAACACACACACACACACACACACACACACACGCGCACACAAATTTCTCTGCTTGCAATAAATGTTGATTACATTTCACATTCACACCTTTTTTCCTAACATAAAACCTACATAGCACTTCCATGACAACGGACTTTTCTGTTCTTGCATTATATTCCAATAGGTGACTAATGTTCCTGCCATACGTTGTCATCACAACCCACTTTACAAACCTAATAATAACTCTATGACACTGCTCATCAGGCTTATAATCTCCGCTATGTAACCTTTTGCACAGCACATATTCATACACTTTCATTATATCAAACGTTGCAAAACTAATAATAACTTTGGTATGACACTACTCATCACGCTTATAACCTCCACTACGCAAGCTTTATGCAGCACTTATTCATACCGACCTATTTAAGCTTAAATGAAACTGTGTTCAACATATTAATTTCCATATTAGCATACGCTCAAACACTCTCATAAACGACCTCGTTTGTTTACGTTAAATGGTGGTAATAATGCGACATAGTGTTTATGAATGATGCGGATGAAAAATTTTGCAATGGAGACACTTCGGCAAGAGGATTTTGTGACCATTTTTACACTAATTATTCCCAGCTACATAACACTGCAGCGCAGCGAAGGTCATAAAACACTAATAACAGAGTTATAAATGTTATTATGACAACTTACGACTTGAAAACCTATGACTAAGTTTACATCTGGTTTTATTGTTTTATATTGTGTATATAAGATGGCATGTCAGATGCATGCTATAAGAAGCTACATAAGTATGATTTTGAATTCGTATGTTGAATTTATATCACATAAATGAAATCATCACATAAATGTCAATTAAATCAAAATTGAAATAATGCTGCCTTCATGGAAGGTGCTGCATGTCGGATTAAGACGCTATGTAACTTTACAAAGGTTGTCATGAAAGGATTTAAAGTGTCATAGCAGTAGAAACAAGTCTACATATAACCTTAATAACAATGTATGTCTGATGTATCTGAGTGGTGAAAATGGCAAGTTTGATTTACATCATATACGTTGTTATTAGACTTTGTTTCCTTTTCTAACAGCAACAACCCTTTCAATTCCCGGACATCCATCTACTCGACGTCTCTGGCCATGTAATGCTGACTTTTTCTTTCAACACCGGCCGAGCCTCTAGCTCATCAGAGCGCAAACAGATCGCGAACAAGGTCACTGTGGTGATGACGGATGAAAGGAGTAAAGAAAAAAGAGAAAACCTCCAGCCGGGTGTACACCAGGAAGCATTATTTTACTGTTCCTCCATCCATCACTCAGAGAGAACGACTTCATTTCACTGCAAAAAAAAAGAAAGGAAAGGAAGCTTCATGGATTTTATAAACAGCGAGTCCTAGGAGCTGTCATTTCATAATCAGTACAAATGATGGCCTCCAAAAAGAAAAAGAAAAAGAACTCTTGAGCCGGCTACCGATTCACATCTTCTCTGCTCTGCCGTTTCCAGATGTGTCGTACTGTACCGGGTTTTTATGGAGGTGGCTATGGGCCTTGGGGGAGATCTATTTTGCGCTGCAAATAAATCATATTTCAGAGCGTGTACCAACTCTATACCGAAGCTGGAAATAGGACTTTAAGGGCCGATGAGTGATAGAATGTGGAAAAGAGCTTAACTTAGCGTGCCAAACACAGCCGGAGTCAATAGCCCTTAAAGCAAGGGGCTGGATAAACTTGTCCACTGAAGGTATTGGTTTCACAGACTCATCCCAGATTACTTCAACCATACACTGTTCGGCGCTGTGCTTCACACTCGCTGGCACGGGCGCAAAACAAGCCTTTAGATAAAGAGGCAGACACTGTGGCCCCACTCACTGTTCCTTTCACTCCAGGAGGGGAAAAATAAGAGTGAAAGAAAGAAAAGAACCAAAAAAAAGCTGGTTGTTACGAGCGGAACATTAGTGGAAACAAAATAAATAGGATGCTCTGGGTTTTATTCAGACCTCAAACCCGCTTCACGTTCATTCACGTTAACGTGTACGTCTGCATTACTCGTGATTTGAGTTCGAAATTAACTTTTTCACTCAATTTTTTTGCATTTATTATTATTATATATATATATATATATATATATATATATATATATATATATATATATATATATATATATATATTATTTTTTAAAGGCAAATCGGCAATCAAACTCATGAACGTTATGCAGGCCAGGGTCAGGTGACTAGCGAGTGATAATACGGAAGCAAAAACAAAACAAGAAACGAAAAACCGAATGCAAGATCAAAAACCGTGGAACGTGAAACGGCTAATCGACAGGAAGTGAACTAAAAAGTTAGCAAAAAAACGATGGGAACAAAGGAATATACAGATGGTTCCTGGGTTACGACGGTTCAAATTAACATTTTTTAGGCTTATAATGACGATAGCAATACAACAAATTTGTGTGGCCACAAACACACACACACACACACACACACACACACACACACACACACACACACACACACACACACATATATATATATATATATATATATATATATATATATATATATATATATATATATATATATATATATATATATACAGTATACCGTAAAATGTATACAGTATGGTACTGTAAATTGCTTTCTTTTACAAAATTATGCACTGTCATTTGTTACAGTAGCTTACTACCAAATTACAGTACACTACCCCATACTGATCATCATTCTTTAAGACTTCTGAGTAGGCCATGTCTCAACTTACCATATCTTCAGGTTACCATGGGGTTTTCAGTCGGGGAAAACCTGTCAACACACAAAAATCAACAAACCGGACTGAGACGAAACCTGAATGAACACAACGGTGCTCACGCTGTGAACAGCCACTGACTTCACCCTGCCATGAATAATTAGAGGGTGAAGGATCTCTGACAGTTACCCTACTGAATTTCTACATTTCTTAGTCATTAGATATTCAGAACTTTAGAACTAGTCCCAAAAATCCTCTTTCCTCGATTTACACCAGAAGCAGAGTTCCTGAGAAGCAACCAGTTCCTACAATCTATCTACTGTGGACTCGTCTTATTGTATTTTATACACCTGAGCAGAAGATTTCTATGTGCTTTATGGAAATCTACATTTAGTCCTCATGTGCTTCAAACTTCACTCTTCTGGGAAGATGTTCCACTAGATTTCGTGGATATTTGTGATCGTTAATCCACAAGGGTGTTGGTAAAGTCAGGTACTGGTAGGTCTGGGATGCGTTCACATTCATCCTAAAGGTGTTCGATAGGGTTTAGAACTCAATAACAGGCCACACAAGATCTTCCACAACCTGTAAACATGTAAAGAATATGTTAGGATATCTTAATGGAGCTGGCTTTGTGCACAGGAGCTTTGTCCTGCTGGAACAGTTTCAGGTCTCCTGGTTCGAGTGAAGGAAACTTCTGTATTACTACAGCATCCAGAGACGTCCTGTACAAAACGTGCCTCCAACTTTGTGGTAACAGTTTGGAGAAGATCCACATTTGGCTGGAAAAGTCAGTTGTTGCAATACTTCTGTCTGTAACGTTCTTTTATTTATATAATGACAAATCTTTTTGGGGGTTTTATTTTTTTTTTATTTTTGAAATAGAATCATTTTATTCTTACACGAAGACTTTTATTTTTTACACTTTTATGATGAAAGTAATAAAGAAAAAAAACAAATCAAGCCCAAAAACCATCTAACCATCTTTTTTTTTGCATCATTATTATAAATCCTTTTAAACAAAGCTAAACAAGAGGAGGAAAAAAAAAGGAAAAGAATAAAAAACTTCCTCAAAGCTATGCTAGCCCACCCATTAATTATAAGTGTATGGAAATGGGGGTATTTCAGGCTTCTCCCTCCATCCCTAATTATTTCTGTTATTCCGATACTTTCGCTGTCCCATTTAAACACCCCTCCTCCTCCTCCTCCTCCTCCTCCTCCTCTCTTCTTTCTCCTTCCTCATGTAAAAAACATAGAGTGCAAAGTTAATGCAAAGGAGGACAGGGAGCTTTTTCACGCTTCTTCACGTGTGTGCAGGCATGTACGTGGATGTGTGTAATGTGATGGATGTACTGCTGAGAAAGAGGGATAGATAGATAGATAGATAGATAGATAGATAGATAGATAGATAGATAGATAGATAGATAGATAGATAGATAGATAGATAGATAGAGAGAGAGAGAGAGAGAGAGAGAGAGATAGATAGATAGATAGATAGATAGATAGATAGAGAGAGAGAGAGAGAGAGAGAGAGAGAGAGAGAGATAGATAGATAGATAGATAGATATAGATAGATAGATAGATAGATAGATAGATAGAGAGAGAGAGAGAGAGAGAGAGAGAGAGGAACCACTTCCTGCTTTGTATGACACAGCTACAGTAAACTGGTGTAGCAATAAAATATGGTCTGCATTTTCTTTTCCTTTTTTTTCCTCCCCAAAATGCAGCCCATTATAGCAAAGAGAATAAAATTGAAAGTGGGAGGAAAAAAAAAAAAGAAAAAACACATAGCAGGCAGATTTGCAGCAGCATAAAAATGCTTTCACGGAAATTAACGGAGATACTGCTGTATACGCCAGACTGGACCATCTGGCTAAAGTCAAATAAGGGAAAAGAAAAAGAAAAAAACCCCAGAAGGTGTTCTTTCTATTATTAATCCCCGTGTCTTATTTTATATAATTCACTTGGATGCAATGCAAATGTTGCAAAACATGTTACACTGCGCTTGCCATTTTTTAACGTCTGTGTTTGCAAATGGAATAAAGCTGGCCACTCAGCCTTCCAGGTGCAAGATGCCTTCTTTTTCCTTCTTTTTTTAAATTTATCTTCTCTTCTATACGTGTCTGTGAGTGTTCTCACGTGACGAAAACATTTGAAAAAAAGCTTTGGTTTGAGTTCCTGCCACGGCGTCCAGTCCGTCCTGGCACATGGGCAGAGTCTGAGTGTAAAAGATGGCGCTCGGTAAAACCGTCATGGTGTATTTTCATAAAGATGAGCTACGAGGCTGCTCTCTGCTCCATGCTGCTTGCTTTATTAATGAGGGCCTGTCAGATCCGGGATGCTCCGCGTTTTTGCATATTAAAAAGCCGAAAAAAAAAAAAAGACAAAAAAAACGAAGAATGGGATGTGGGGGGGTTTGGTGGTGGTGGGTGAGAGGCTGTTTTATGACGTTGACGGATAAATCACGTTAAAGAGTCCTCGTTTCTTACTCACTTTAAATCTTTATTATAATCCATTTGGCTCGATTTGAGCAAAAAAACTAAACCGGACAAATTCACATCACGGAGAATAAATGCTAAACCTCCAGAGACGTCCGGTACAATTATATGCCTCAAACTTTGTGGTAACAGAAAGAACCGCATATGAGGGGAAGATTTCATTTGTTTTTATTTGTCTAGTGCTTTTAACAATGAACATTGTCTCCAAACAGCTTCACAGAAATAATGTGGTTAAAAAAATGTGTATAAAAGAGTATAAATGCGCATCTCCATAACTGAAGCCGATGTGATTCGCATTTCAAAACGTAGCCAACGATACGATACGTTAAAGATACATAAGAAGCAGCTACCGATACGATACGATACGATTCACCCCGTTACGATTCAGTGAGAACCGATTGTAATTCGATTCACTTAATACAATATGATGTTCTGTAATTCACTATAGTTCACTTTTATTTATTTGGTACAGACAAACAGTAAATCATCATTTTCCTTAAGTGCCTTCTGACTTTTAACGTAAAGCCCTTTCACAAACAGTGCAAATAATAAGAAAAGATCAAATAAAACCAGACGCTTTTTTCCTGTTCTGTCTGCAGGAAGTTACAGCTCTACCTCTGCCATGTTAATCTGTGACTCTCAGGACACGCCTCGGTCTCTGGAGTGTTGTGATGCGTCATATTCACGTAGCAGCAGCGGCGCCGAGAAGAAATCAATCTACATATGAAATATTGGTCACAAATGATTGGTCATTTTTTAAATAATGAAAGTAAAGTGCATCTACTGCTAATTCTATATAAATAAATAGATACAAATTCGATGCGTCATGATACAAATTCCAACGTTTATCCGATGCCCACTTTTCGATGCCCATAATTAACTTTATGCCGATGCGAATCTCTGAATCTTATCATCTCTATAAAAGAGTGTGAGTTTAGTGCCTATAAGTTTGTTCTGTAAGTTTATCCGTAATAAATGAGCGAATGTGGTGAAGGAAAAACTTCCTGAGATGGTATGAGGAAGAAACCTTGAGAGGAACCTTGAGAGGTGACCTTCATCCTCATCATTAATAACACATTACAGTTCCATCGTTATCGAGGTGATCAGTGATGGACGCTTAAATACAAACTTTGATCCAAATCTATTCTTCAAAGTTCTCGAGTTGCTCAGTAACTTCATGGATCTTTAGTTGATGTGGGAAAGTCTGGTGTCCCAGTCGTGTATGTAACAGTATTTATATACCGTGAAAGCAAAAAAAAAAAGAACAGTGTAACTTGTTCTGATTGAATGTAATTTGTATGTAATCTTGGAAGTGTTACATTATTTATCGATGTGATTGTAAATCTTTAGCCTACTGTAAGTCGGATTGATGTCTGCTGTCGGCAAAACCGTTGAGTTAAACGTGTATAAAGCTGTGTATTTAACCAGTACCGAGCAGGACGCAAAATTAAGTGCATGTGCGTCTGTGTATAACTGATATGAAGTCCCTCTGAAACACTCGTAACGACTTAATAATTCTTTCTGGAGCCTGGAGAACGGCGTGCTCGCTGTCCTGAGGGGGTTTTTGTGTATGAAAAAGCAAGTCTGCTGCTATTTACGTCTCAGTGACATAAATCTATCTCTGTGTGTGTGTGTGTGTGTGTGTGTGTGTGTGTGTGTGTGTGTGTGTGTGTGTGTGTGTGTGTGTGTGTGTGTGTGTGTAGGGATTTTATTTTACTTTCTCCATCCCTGCACATGTTGGATTCCAGGCCTGATTGAATCGGGACTAAAAGCGCCGTCAGATGTTTATAGTTCTGGTGTCTGATGAGAGCTTCTGGAGAATGAATCCAGAGTCAGACTGAGTAAACAAATCTGTTCATGAACAACACAACAGCATTTTGGATTCTTTATGTGTTTTATATTTGCTCATGTATTTTTTTTTTCCGCATGATATTTATTGTGATTTGTTCATTTTCAGTGCATTTAAATAAAATAAATATATTAATAGATACAGAAAACAAGTCCACACATAAAAATACAGTTTAACACATTACATTTTTTAATACTATAATAATTCCATGAGTCCAAATAGCATGTTTGGTGCAAGAAAAAATAAATAACTAAACGAATAAATAAAGACCATGCACATCACAAAAATACATTCTCACAAAAGCAGTTGAAATAAATTTCAAACAGATCAATTGAACTATTAAAATAAATAAACAAAAAAAATAAATAAATAAGAAGAAAGAAAGAAAGAAAGAAAAAGGAAGAAAGAAAGAAGAAAGAAAGAAAGAAAGAAAGAAAGAAAGAAAGAAAGAAAGAAAGAAGAAAGAAAGAAAGAAGAAGAAAGAAAGAAAGAAAGAAGAAGAAAGAAAGAAAGAAAAAGAAAGAAAGAAAGAAAGAAAGAAAGAAAGAAAGAAAGAGAAAAGAAAGAAAGAGAAAAGAAAGAAAGAGAAAAGAAAGAAAGAAAGAAAGAAGAAAGAAAGAAAGAAAGAAAGAAAGAAGAAAGAAAGAAAGAAAGAAAGAAAGAAAGAAAGAAAGAAAGAAAGAAAGAAAGAAAGAAGAAAGAAGAAAGAAAGAAAGAAAGAAGAAAGAAAGAAGAAAGAAGAAAGAAAGAAAGAAAGAAAGAAAGAAAGAAAGAAAGAAAGAAAGAAAGAAAGAAAGAAAGAAAGAAAGAAAGAAAGAAAGAAAGAAAGAAAGAAAGAAAGAAAGAAAGAAAGAAAGAAAGAAAGAAAGAAAGAAAGAAAGAAAGAAAGAAAGAAAGAAAGAAAGAAAGAAAGAAAGAAAGAAAGAAGCTGCGAAAATAAAACCTATAGTAACATATACAGGGGTTTCTGGCGGATCTGCACATGAGAACATCTTCATGTTTTTGCTATGGGGTAGGGTGACCCCATAGAGAAGAGAAAAGAAAAATTTCCCCACTGTGGGACGAATAAAGGTATATCTTATCTTATCTTATCTTATCTTATCTTATCTTATCTTATCTTATCTTATCTTATCTTATCTTATCTTATCTTATCTTATCTTATCTTATCTTATCTTATCTTATCTTAAATTATGATGCCAAGGACCCAAAGCTTCTATCCAGCTGAGATCCTGAATCCCAAACTGGAACTTTGATGTACCTGAAAATATTATCAAGTCAAAGCACAATTTTCACTCAAAAACCTCATCAATCAAATCTAAAGCTTCTTCTACAACCGATTGGCGTTTGCACAGTTTGTTATATTTTACATGATATTCATGATTATTCTCCATTTCTTTTTTTTAGAACATCCCATAAACCTGCTAGGAGTGTGTAAGTTTTGAAACATGATAGCCATAGTATTTTATTCATTATTCTGCACTGTGACACTCGAATGTTATCACCAATTCAAATCACTTCTCTCTGACCCCTCTGTCACTGGGCTGAATATTACATTGACTGCTTAATAGACCAACAGCATCATCAGGGTCAAGCTCATGTCTGTCCCAGTGGCTTTACAAAATATGTATAACTTGAATGCTTAAAAAGAAACAATCTTTATAAAATCTCAAGCTTTTTTTTTTTCTAGCTGTAGCATCTCTAAAATGTCTCACTAGAATTTAATTTTGGAGATTTGTACTCATTCATCCACAAAGTCAGGCATTGGTGTAGGTGAGAAGTTGAGGAGTCCTGGGGTGCAGTCAGCGTTCACATTCATCGAAAAGGTGTTTAATAGGGTTGGACCACCAAAACACCAAGTCCTTCTGCCGGAGCCGTTTACATCTTCAATGAAAAACCTGTGATCATGTGACCAACAGTCTTAATTTGTATCAAAAGTGCAACTGCATTGCAGGTGTTAATGAATGGATTATTGACGTGTATATTGTGACTTGCACGTGGCCACAGTGCAGCAGTTCTGCACTCTATTGCATTTTAATATCTCAGGACAGTTATAAAGTAAATGTAAATTTGTTTTTAAGGAGCTTTTTCACGTGTCTGTACTTTACAGAAGTGTTTATATTTGTGGAGACTTTTACTGTAAATTCACTACATTTCAAAAGTCAAATCTCGTACTTTTTACTACGTTTAGCGAAATCAGTCGTTCGTTTATGAGGATAAAAACGTAACTGGTGAAACACGCAGCGAGTCACCAATCAGGATCGAGCGCACGCTCTGTTTTACACGTGTTCTGATCGGCGCTCGGTGCATCTACTGATCACCAACATACAGTTCAGCATCAGTTCAACATCAAGCAGAACATTTAGAGAGGAATAAATGATGAAGAAACTCCAGACTCAAACTCACCACAACACACGTGACCTCATTTACACCATTATTTTGAAATTGTTGAAAAGAAGGTTTTGTGTTCATGATGATTGTAATAGAAATCAATCAGTGTTTGAGTCATTAATATCATTCTATTAATAGATCAGTGTGCTGAGAGTCACATTCGAGTCTTTACACATAAACTGAGGTGATTAAGTAAAGAATCTTGTGATGAAAATGATAATAGGAACATTAGAGTTATAATAAATCACTACTTTGGATACTTAAGTACATTTAAAAGCAAAAACGTTTGTACTTTTACTTTTACTGGAGTGTATTTTACTGAGTGAATCTCTACTCTAACTCCACTACATAGTTCTTGTTCTTCATCCACCATTTCTATTGTCACATCGTTACCTTCTTATAAAACGAGTTTGTTGTAGGGTGCATGCTTTAATCAGGGTTGATAAGAAACGTGTGAGGGATCAGTGATATGTAACATGTGACATGCAGGGGGTAATGGATAATGCAGTCCTGTGATTCTGCATGATTCTGACACATGGAAATCACATTTTGCAGATTGAACCATTTACAAAGACAGAAGTGAAATAGGATAAAGCATAATCTTAAGCACATTGACCGATATCCGAATGCGAGCTCACATCCTGAAATATTCTGAGAGGAAAAGACTGAATCCAAAACTCTCTTCGCTTCAGAAAGCTGTGTCAGTTTAACGTTGAGGCATTTACCCGCAGAACCTTCCTGCACGTTTGACTGTTGGTTTATACGTTATCAGCCTGAGGGGCAGTGGACTGAAATGGATCGGTACAGGTGTTTGGGTTTCAAATTTCTGACCTCGCCGTGTGCTTACTGACCTGTGCCGGGCATTTCCACCTCTCCCAGTTATCTGACACGACCGTACAGCCGGCGCTACTGACTTCATAACCCAGCTGCTTTTTCGGACAGAGTGAGGTGTCAAAAGGGGAGATGGTGGTGGTTATGATGTTGGACATCTGATCGGAAGGTCATGAGTTTAAATCCCAGCACCACCAAGCTGCTACTGGTGGGCTCTTGAGCAAGGCCCTTAACCCATAACTGCTGAGATGTGCGAATGAGTGCTGTAAATCAGACAACTTTTTTTGTTACAATGAATAAATAACAATGGGCTTTGTATTTATCATGTACATTATAGCACAGTGAAATTTCTTCTCCGTGTATCTCGGTGTTGTTAAGAAGTTGGGGTCAGAGGGCAAGCCCTGTAGCAGAGAGGGTTAAGGACCTTGCCCAAGTCCCCCATAAGTGGAAGCTAGGCAATACTGGGGCTTGAACCCCCGACCTTCCGTTCACTAACGCAGAGCCTTCAAGGAAATAAGGCCAATATACATATTACTACATAATATATATATATATATATATATATATATATATATATATATATATATATATATATATATATATATATATATATATATATATTGGGGTGTAAAGGTACACGTATCAGAGTTTTCTGCCTTTCAGTTCATGTGTACAAACCTTTTTACATGCAGAACGTAATTAAAATCTCAGTTCCCTCACAAGCGTATTAAGTGGCGGACCACAAGTTTGTTTGGTCTCCGCCTCACACTCTGAGCGCAGATTTACTGCTTTTTCAATTATTATTCAACTTGAAAATGTACACAACAATGGCAGGGGTTTAAAAAAAAAGAAACTAAAGTTAGTGCAGTGTCACTGTGGCTACTCACTGCATACCGGAAAAACTATACTAACAATTTCTTGTATTATTTATTACCAAACCGTACTGAAATTGAACCGAAACATGACTTAAAAACTGAGGTATGCATCAAATCGTGATTTTTGGGTATATACAGTATATCCGTCCTTGATGAAAATCAGCTCCTATATACTGTACATTTATTATCTATAAACAGTCATTTTTTACCATCTATGAATTTCATCAAACATTAATCATGTAAAATATTCCAAATATAAATTACAATCAGAATTACAATATTTTCATATTCCTTTTTTTTCAACAGACATTATTCTAAAGCATCTGCACAGAAATTATTATTATATTATTATATATTATATATTATTATATTTAATTCATAAAATCAATCCAAATAAATTTATCCCTAATGAGTGAACCAATGGAACAGTGGAGATGGAAAAAAAATCCCAGAAATAATACGAGGGAAAAAAACCTTAAAGGAACCAGACTCAAACAATAACCCCATCCTCCTCCTCCTCCTCCTCCTCCTCCTCCTCATCATCATCATCATCATCATCATCATCATCATCATCATTATCACTGAATGTCTTTTCATTACAGTTTTATCATGTTTAAGTTTATCAACTGTTCACTGGATTTGTGATGTAAAGTATATCATTTGGGATAAATAGAAAGATAACTGATCACTCATAAAATGTTAATTCCATTGTCATGAACATCATTCCATGGGCAACTCACAGGTTTTAACCAAAAATTGTTAAAAAAAATTAAACATTTCACCCAGAAACAAAAAGGGGATGCAAACGTCTGCACTGGTGTGTCAGAATAGCTGATTATGTCGCCTATGCCAAAGACTGGATCTGTTCTGGTTAATTGTGAGCACAGGCAAGCACACACACACACACACACACACACACACACACACACACATATACACACACATATACACACATACAGTGTATGTGACATTGCAAGTCAATGCTCATGTTGTAGATGGATGGTCGTGCTGGTTGTAATTCCCAGCCGGCCTGCAGTGTGGCTATTGAGGCGTACAGTAGGTACTGTAATGTTAACTCCCTGGCCCAGCGCCAGACATCTGCACTCTAACCTCTATTCAGACAAAAGAGAGAGAGAGAGAGAGAGAGAGAGAGAGAGAGAGTTAAACTGAAAGAAAGCTGTGTGCAATGTTTTAATCATATCTTCAGCCCATAATGATTCTGACATATTTTGCTATAGTTGTGATACTAATAGCTTCAGGGCAGTGACCGCTCACTCCCCTTGTTCTCCTTCTCCCTCCCTCTATCCTTCTCTCTCTCTCTCTCTCTCTCTCTCTCTCTCTCTCTGTATTGACTGTCTGCATCCAGCCAAAACGGCGGCTTGCGCAACGAGTGGGAAAGGAGCCCAGATTTAACAGTTGCGGACCAGTGAAACCCAAACCACTTCATTTCAGGACCTGACGGCTCCCATCTGCCTCTTTCTCGTCCCGGAGTCGGCGTCTGCTGCCGCAGATTGTTTTGCAAAACATGGCGTCTAACAGCCCCTCAGTATCCCGACTCGATTGCGGCCGATGTTTTAACTCACGCCTGGAAGCCGATAAGCAAAACACGAGCGAACGGAAGCGGAGGGGAATCTTCATGCGACCGTGAAAGCTTCTATTGATTCCAAAATCTGAGAGGGTTGAGAAAGATGGTTTAAAAGCTTGAACTGGTGCTTGAAGAAGCTTTTTTCCTACAAATGTAAGCAGAATTTAAAACCCTTATATGTCTGAAGATGACAGAAAAGACAAGTAGGAGTGAAAAGGAAGGTATGGTTTTCCTTCAGTAGGACACTCCATAGTGTTTGAGATCACGTATACCATAATATTCATACATTCAAAATGGTGTTACATTTAGGGCATTTGGCAGACGCCCTCATCCAGAGCCTCTTACAACTGAGCAGTTAAGGGTCAAGGGCCTGGCTCAAGGGCCCAGCAGTGGCAGCTTTGTAATGCTGGAACTTGAACTTATGACCATCTGATACAAAATCTTAACCACTGAGCTAATACCTCCCTTAGTTAAAATAGCAGTTAACCTTCAAACCATGTGCAGTATCAGATCACGTGCACAAACATTTTATGTGCAATATGTTCTTATTAACAGCTATTCTTTTTAATAAATACATTTTATCTTGTGTACGTTTATATTTATATTGTAGCAGTGATAAACTTCTTTATTTGCTTCCCGGTGAAGTTATTGAAGCCGTAATGTCTGTAATCCTTATCCACATTGGAAAATTTTACCTCTAATTCTTACACTGGAGACTCCTTCCATTGAGGTTTATAAGAGTTTATGTACAGAATGAGTTGTTATAATAGAATAATATATAATGCATTAGAAGACATTGTGATTGTGAGAGATTGTGCTAAAAAAAAAAAAAAAAAGCCCCTCAATATTTCTTTTGTAATTTTCTGGGTGATTTTCGCTGCTTGTCTGGAAGCTGATAGGAAAAACAAGTATGATTTATCCGCAGGGTGAGATGAACCCGATCCTGTTTGCGTCCTGTGAGCAGCAAACAGGACTGGTGCTTATCTCCTGGCCTGGGAGAAGGCATTGAGATTTAGGGCAGAGCAGGTCAGAGATCCCCTGCAGAGTCCCGGGCCTACATGCTCGATAAGCTCGATGGCTCCAGCTAAGATACGCTCCCCAACAACAATGGCTCATTAATCACCGGCCGTGTCCGAGAGAGGCATGAGGACGGTTACTGTACACCGGCAGGCTCTGGGAGGGAGCTCCTGCATTCAGGACATTTTCCCAGAGACGTTATTAATTAGCTGCCTCAGCCAGCCAGGCCCTGAGGATCGGTGCTTCGGGTGCTGTTGGACCTCGCTGCTGGACAAATGCGCTCTTCACGTCTAGTCATGTCAAGCCAAAGAATAAATCACACCTTGAGTTTGGAAAGCTATTTAAAAAAATGTGGTTTGGAGTCTAGAAATTGCAACTTCATCTCAGTCAATAGAAACCTTTGTCTGAATAACCACAGTGAGCCATTGGGTGTTTTTTCTTATTCAGGTCTCTTATGTATTTAATCTGCTATTATAAATCCATGTGTGTGTTCTGTTTCATTTATTCCACAATGCTGTTGAATTCTCCAACCTGTATTTAATAGATTAGTATTATTTGTCTAGGTCAATGAAGGAAGGAGGCTCTGTGGTTACAAATGTGGATTTCTAATCAAAAAAGTAATGGGTTTAATGTTGGGTTGCCACTGATTAGTCCTTAAACAAGGCCCCTAATACTCAGAAGTTGCCTTGCTGTATATAATAAGCCTGTAAGTCTCTCTGGATAAGATAATATGAAAAATATTATAATACAATTATTAAAAAGGATATATTTATTTACACATTCATGGAAAAAAAAATCTCCAGTATCAGTGCTTCATTATACCGCAAAGTAAACCTGTAGCATTACATTTTCCACCGAGTCCTCAGGGCATCGTTTCTGCTTTCTCCGTAACTGCTGCACAATTTTCCAACAATTACACTTTGTTTTATTTTCAAGGATGACAACAATTAATGCACTTTTTATCCCTTTAGAGTGACAATTTAACACATTTTAAAAGAGCAACAAAGTTCCTCATATTGTTTACATTATAGCAGCTACAAACAACTCCAAATTGTTGCACATAAAACTTGGCAATGAGGTTAATTCGGATTCTGATTAGTAATTCAGGATCTGTTACTGAAAAAGTGTAAAAACGTTGCCCTGATTTCATGTAGTACTGAAGAAGGGCAAGTCACACTGTTTTTATTGTATCCTTCCAGATGAACATTTCGTTTGGGTAACAATGTTTGTTATTGCTTGCGTTTTATCAGCTACACACTTGCCATTGCTACATACTTCAAGTTACAGCTTTAACCTTAGACTGTAACAAAGTGTGCACACTGGAGACTCCTTCTCAAATAAACAAAACCAAAACATAACTAACCACTGGATCCTTTATTTATTGGCTGAACTTAGTTTACCAGCATCCCTATAAAGATCAGAGATAAGTTGAATAACATTGCACTTTCTACTTGTCTGTCATGTGCAAAAAAAAGAAAAGAAAAAGAAAAGCACATGCTCTAGCGCAGAGATTTTTCAGCCCATTATGGGATTTCCGTCAACTGCAGCGCCAGAGTGGTTGATGATGGTTTTTCTCCCATCGCCATTTCAATTTGAAATGCAGAAGAACTCGAATTGGAATCCGTCTACGGAAAGTGTTCCCTAAAATACACTTCAAGACGTCTGTGCCTCAGATCATCTATTCATCCCCTGCAAACAGATTTCCAATCGCTTTAGCAGGAGAGGCTCGGTTTTCCTCACTGCTGGGAACCGCCAACAGATCGGAGGTGCTATTGTTAGACAGATGCCCTTTATAACCCCTGTGTTATCATTTCTGACTCGAAAGATTAGCAGCTTTTCTTTTTTTCTCACACAACTCACGATTACACAAAATTTGTTGTTCCTGGTTTTCTCACCTCAGAGGTCAATCGCGTGCAGGAGAAAAACCCATTTCATATGAACATGTTAAAAAAGCCTGGAGTGAACATTTATTCCTTCTTTCGAAGAACCTACAGAAGCCTAGTGTGAATGTTCGGAAAGTTCTACTGGTTCTCTTCAGGACTGTCAGATTGACTCCTGCATTGCAGCAGTGTGTGCTAAGGAACACTTTTATTACAATCTGATGAATATTGCATGAAGAAGAATTATTTCTCTAACAAGCAAAGCTACAGCAATGTAGAAGTTCCACACCAAGCCCGGGTTTCTATTGTCCCCGTTTCTCTGCAGTGTGAACTTAAGAAAATACATAAAATACAGTTTAAAGGTAAAAGTACATTAAATTATTTATTATTTTATATAATTTTTTTTAAATACTTTAAAATAAAAAATAAAACAGAAATAAATACAATAAAAATAACAATAATAAATTAATTGATTAAAATCTGAATTCTTAACTTGGTACCTTTCAAAGAGATTCTTCCTTTTTTTTATAATTGTTATTAAATTAATGAATTTGTTATTTGTCAAAAATGAATAAAATGTATATCAATATGTATAAAGAACACAAAGTATTTGTTTGTAACCAAAATATTCTAAATCTACTAAAATCTTCCTCAGTTTCCCCCTTGGTTGCGTTGAAAGTTGTTTTTTTGTTTTTTTTCTCATTTTTTTCCTGCAAAATTTTCCCAAATTTATGAGTAATATCATCCTGTTTTCATTGAGGTAGTAAGAAGAAGTTTGTACCACATTCGTACCCGGTTCATAGACACACAAATGGTTTTTCTGTGGATTTTTGAGGGTTTGCCGGATAATTCTAAAACACTGTGTGCCGAAAGTTCTGCATGGAATCTTTATAAATAATAATAAAAAAATAAAATAAAATAATAATAATAATAATAATTCTACATTGGTGCCTTCAAGTTTGACAATATTTCCTTTTTTTCTTTTTTTTTTTTATTTAATGATCAATTAATTAAATTGTTATAATGTTAAATTTCAGTAAGAATTCCAAACAATTTGTACAACGAAATTGATTTTGAGTAATTATTAATGAGTAATTAGTAATGTTTATTATTATTAATTATTAATTAATTATTATCCTAAATTGAGTATTTATTGTTAAGACCTTCTGATGAACCAGTGGAGCTCAATGAGCAACATCTGTACTGGACCAACACACTGTCATTCGAATGCCATTTACTCTTCTGCTGTTACACTGATTACAACAATGGTCGAATTTTCTACTTTACTGTTAGTTTAATTCACTTTAAGGCTGTTTGTGTATCAACAATGTGCAACCTCGACACAAAAAACACAACTGCACCACCACATCACATCTGTATTTATGTATCTGGATGATATACTGAGCAACATTAATGTGTATTGTTCATATTTAATAGGAAAGTTTATGATCATAATATTATGTGTAATAAGAAATTACATTTGGTGGTACAACATTTTGTATGAAAATGCAATATTCTTAGCAATAAACACATTTTTCGGTTCATATTTAGTCCAAAACTTTAAATTTATTCAGCACAAATGAACGATATTGTATTAAATGTCAGCGGTGTAGGTGAAGTTTTTAAGCTGAAGTTCGTCTCCGCCACTCTGCAGTCCTCGTGTGTATGTGTTCTTTACCATTGCGATTAATCAAGAATGCACGTGTTCTCATGAAAACCTCCTAAAACCTTCGTCTTGCGGCATCTGACATGGATTTAAAACAGCAGCATGATAATCTGCGCATTAACCTAAACGCTCCTGAAAGAAATCTCGATAATTGCAACCAGATCCCGTCGCGTTCGAGAGTTTCATGGGTTCCTGGATTTCAGGGGCCTCGTGTGATTTACAGCACAATGAGATGAACGTGAGTGAGACTTCAGGAGGAACGTCCGAGAAACGTTTTCAACATGGAGGTCAGAAGCCTGCAGGTTAAATGACGGTGGATGTGTGAGCCTGTCGGTTCCTTTAGCGGATCCAGATGTTTGAGCCTGAATAAAGGGAGAGGGGAGGTTTCGAGCCATGCGTAAATGTCAGAGAGAAAAAAGAGAGAGGGAAAAGAGAGAGAGAAAAGAAAGAGAGCATGCGTTCATTTAGCGCAGTAATATTTGTGGTTGTTTTCAAATTATACAGTCCCCATTTTTCTTCTTACAAATGCAATGTGTAATTATTTTGGTTTTCTTGCACACAGACACGAGACATTTGGTTTTGTGAATAAAACAAAAATGAATCTGAGACAAAAGAATAATCTTTTATTTTCTGATATTTGCATCTACATATATAAAGAACAGTAAATATTTGGTTGCATATACTTTACTTACAATAAATCCATCAAACCGGCAACACCAACTTTCTTAATTCTTCTTTAATGATGCATTTTTCCAGGTTTGCAGTCTCTTTCTGTAGACTTTAAGCTACTAAGAGAAGTTCGTACCAGATTCTGACCTAGTCCATAGATACATAAATGGTTCTTCAGTAGATCTTTGTGCATTTGCATTAAGGTTTCATAGCTCCTGAAACACTTTTTAAGGTTCTGCATGGATTATTTAATGGTTTCTCCTCAGGAGAACAGAAGTTTATCAAGTTCCATCAAAACAACAGCCAAATAAGCTTTAAGTGTTCTGGTTATTCAGGAAGATGGTTGTAGTGGTGTCCTTCTCAAACAATACCTATATTCTACAGTATATACGCTTTCTTCTGGATTCTTTAGGGGTTTGTAAATACAGTAGATAATGTTTCACACTGTAGCTTCCAGTTTGTTGTATGATTCTATGGGAAGCCTTGAAGGGTTTCTGCAGAAAGCTGGCTGAAGAAACTTTAAGGCAGTTTTAATTTTTTTTTTTTTAAGATAATCATATATATATATATATATTATTATATAGATATTCATAAGGGGTTGTAATTAAAGGTTTACAGCTTCGAAAACAATTTGTTGTCTGGATCTACATGAAAAATGTGAAGGCTCATTTAGAAATACAGCCTCAAATAATCTCTAGCTAGTAGGAACAACACACACCTACCATGATAATCTATAAAAAATAAAAATAAATTAAAAAAAAGACTAAACCATAAAAATGTGCTAAATTAAATACATATGAATATATTAAACAATGAATATAATTATATAGGCAATCAACAAAAAATGATAAATATTAATAAATGTAATATGACAGGGTATCAAAAAGTTTCAAGACTAGTTTTGTAACACGCCACAGGATGGCAGCACAAAGCTGCACGCACAGTCACAGTTAGCACCTTCATAAGTCAGTGTGCCAAAAGACGTCGTCCGGTGTACATTAGGAGCTGTGCAACTGGTGCTGTTATGACCTTGTGCGTCACCAGGTTTGTAATACTGTTCTCATCTCACACGTAAGTTTCTCGTTAGAAGCAACATGATCTCACTTCCGTGCTCAACCTACTCACCAGGTTTGGCTATCGTTGGCTTCACTGTCTTCAAGAAGATGTTGCTCAAAAGTCACTGTTTTAACACCAGTGTTTTAAAAAGGAGACTTTAAGGACACTTTCCAGAAGTGGCTTCTATAAGGATTAATAAAAAAAAAAAAAACTATTAGCTTCCATAACACTTTCATGTAGATTTCTGGGACGAATTTTCAGGGTTGTTCCAGAAAGACCGCCAAAGAAGCTTCAAGTGTGTTGTGTAGTAAGACATTTGTTGGCTAATGAATTTTTATTTGCATTAAGAACACTTTAGTGCTTTTCTTTACGTTTACATTTAAGGCATTTGGAAGCTGCTTTTAACCAGAGCAACTTACATTTATCTCATCCATACAACTGAGCAGTAATAAAGTTAGGGGCCCTTGCTTAGGGGCCCAGGAATGACAGTTTGATGTGGCTGGGATTTTAACTTACAACCTTTGGGTTTTTTGGGTTCAAACCTTTAAAAGCTTTGAATGATTTAAATGTATATTGTAATTTACAATTAGAAAATAAAACCTTAAGTGCTTTACATTAAAAGATCCCGAGAACAAAATGAAATATTATTGATAAGCGCAATAAAGTCCCAACGCGGCATCATGAGCTGCTGTCAACCTACCAATGGGACTTAAAGGCAAATCATAAAAATGTATTTATTATAGTACGGACCTGGATCTGGACCCGGTTCTGATCCGTGTTTAAGCCTGCAAATCGGTGATATTTTATAAACATGGCAGTTTGTTCAAGTCGCTTTGCTCAGACTGCGCTGCTTTTGTGAGGTAAACCGTCGTAAATTCGATTTGAAATGTCATGCCTAGGCGTTCCCTCTGCGCAGTGTGTGCAGACAAGCATGAAATAGGCATGGTTAAGATATTTCATGTTTCACTAAAACTAGATCAAACATGACAGCTCTTTGTTCCAGTGCTAAGCAGCCTTAAAGATTCCGAATCGAACAGAACAGACTCGATGTTCATGATGGGTTCGGATTATGCGAGAGAGACGCTAGTCACCGAGTGCAGCTTTGTGCCAGAGAAATGCCGTCATGTCCATATTTCATCTCCTGAATCCTCTCTGCGCTTCCTGTTTGGTTTTCCAGATGCTCTTTTTATCCTGCTGCAGTTCAGAGCAGTCACACTGCACTAAAATCTACTGTCTTCTAGTTATTCTTTTGTACGGGAGAAAAGAAAGAATCAGAATTTGGTATTCAGGGTTTTTTTTTACACTGCTCGGTTTTAAAGATACATTTATTTCTGTCTCGTTTAACAATGCTTTATAAATTTAGAATTTGAGATGTTTCATGGCCATGCAGCAGTTTCAACGTACAGTACATGAACACAATGTACACAATAAACAATGCATTTAAATCATTTATACTACAACATACTTTATAGTGCAGCGTTGTATCCTGCATTGATCTGATTGGCTATTTGGGTATCGAATTGGCTATTCTGGGATTGGCCATCCTGGGATCTGATTGGCTGTTCTGGGATCTGATTAGCCATCCTGACATCTGATTGGCCATCCTGGCATCTGATTGGTCATCCTGGGATCTGATTGGCTATCCTGGCATCTGATTGGTCATCCTGGGATCTGATTGGCTATCCTGTCATCTGATTGGTCATCCTGGAATAAGCTGTTCAATCCCATGATCTGATTGGCCTATAAAAGTAGCCGGGAGTGTTGTGCAAGTCTCTTTTAATGCACTTAATCTAATCCTCATTTTGATTCCTCTTGAGAAACAGCTGAAGAACCTTTAAGGGTTCTCATTAGAAGGAACTGGTTCTAGAAGTTTTACACTCATTGGATTGGTTTATTGGATAACTACGGATTCATAGCTTTCACAACACTTTTACAAGGTTCTACCTGGAAAATTGGATGTGTTCCCTAGAAAGACAAATTAAGAAGTTCCATAGAGTTCCTACAAAAGAACATCCAAATCACTGTTAATGGTTCTAGGAACAGGATGAAGTTTTTCAAGATAATAAAAATACTCTAAACATTTTATTCAAATGTTTATAATTTGGTAAATAAAAATTCATGGATTTTTAGGAATCCACTCTGAAAACAGTGCTTTGGGGTTCATTTAGATGATACATACATCCTTAAACAAGGTTCTCCAACAGTTCTTTTAAGGTTCAATAAATAATTCCTGGTTATTACTTTCCAACACATACCTCCATTGAACTGACATGGCCACTGAAAACCTTCTATCTAGTATCAAGGTCCATCTGTGTCTGTATTGTGTGAAGAAGATGAAGAAAGTTTGCATGGTCTTCTCCCTTCTCCTTCTCTCAGTGCTTTCTACAGATTTGTCATTGAGAAAGTACTAAGCAGCTGTTTCAGCATCTGGTATGGAAACTGATCAACATCTGACAGGAGCTCTGTTCTGCAGCTGGTTGTGAAGACATCACTAGTGACAACCTTTCAGGCATTAAGGACGTTTACACCACAAGGAGTGTGAGGATGTGAACCTCCATCAGAACCTTTTCACTCATTCTACAAGCTCCTTTAATCTAGAAAGAAGATAAGTATTATTCAGACTGAAAAGTCCAGACTCAGGAACAGATTCAGGAAAAAAGTTTTTGTTCTAAAAGTAGTCAGATTACTTTTTACAGTTTCTCAGGAATTTTGATTTTTGAGGGAACAACTATTTCTAGCTTCTATAGTGTAACTGATAACAAACTACACAACAAAATGAAATACAACTATACCATATGGACAGAACTGATCTCTGCTTTTCCAACCATACATATGTGTTTCTTCTCCAAACTGTAGAAGGCCCACAATTGTACAGGACGTCTTGAGAGACCCAAACATGTTCCAGCATGATCTCCTGCTATAGAACTCTGACCTCAAATCTATTGAACAATGAATGTAAATGTGGTAAATGTGGACTCAATGAGGATTTGCATTTACAAATCATGCAAGTAAAAAAAAGGACAAAATGATGCATCAACATCTGAGGAAATATTATGGTGCAGCACCAAAATACTGCTGAACGAACCAAATATGGACTAAAGATGTACAAAAACTTATGTTTCTTAGTCCATTTTCCAAACAACACTTCTTGTTTCTTACTTCACACAGCAAGAATTTGCTCCTAAACCCTGGACAAATCCCATAGGGATTGAAAATGTCACTAAATTAAGGTTTAATAACATTTGCTGCTCAGATTTAGCATCCGTAATCGCACAAAGAATCCACAAAGGCGCTTGGATTAAGCTTTTTAAATTAGACCCGTCTCCTGTACATCGGTCCCTGGCTACTTAGCAAGCGTCCTCAATCCGGTTCTCGATCCAGGCTGCAGAGCGGAGCTTTTCCTCGCAAATGTTATTGTTTTTAAATTGCATCATTAGCTAAATCGTCTTTTAGCAAAGAGACAAAGCTCTGCGCTCCGTCGCTAACGCCGTGTCTGACACCCGCACTCGTCTGTACTCGCTCCCACTCGCATTAACACGCTCTCGGTCTTTCTATCGTGAAAAGTCACTTCATTCGCATTGAGTCCTTTATCCTTGAGGAGGATTTGTCAGCGCCTGTGACGCACCGGACAGCTTGAGTAAACACATTATTAGCAGAAATGTATACAGTCACTCAGAGAGACGAGGCGACCGTAAGCAGCTTGCCGCTGACAGGCGACATTAATAG
Organism: Silurus meridionalis; assembly: GCF_014805685.1. NCBI lineage: Eukaryota > Metazoa > Chordata > Actinopteri > Siluriformes > Siluridae > Silurus > Silurus meridionalis. The sequence continues at coordinate 27,655,675 of NC_060896.1, forward strand.
AGAATTGATGCCCAGCACGGCGTTCAGGATACAGCCATCAAGGAGCCGATAAACCGAGCGCGGCATTGGAGAATGAAAGCCCAGGCACAGGGTTAGCTACAGCACTGCTTCCATACGTTTACTGGGGGGGCGGGGTTGTTCGGGGGCAACGTCATCAAGCAAAGTGCAAAATCTACTTTGTAAAAAGGAAAAATGGGAAACCGGCCAATAAAATGCGTTTCTCTGATTTAGCTGAGAAGTTTTTTTTTAGCAAAAACCTCTTTGTGGAGATGTTATGCTAATTTTTTTACATTTCACATATTGCTCTTTACTGGACATCTGTATGAACTACATTATATGGAATAAAGGTTTTGTGACACCTGAGCATATGATTCATCTGTTCTTATATTTAAACATCACATTCTACATCTGTTATATTGAGCTCCACTCTTCTGGAAAGATGTTCCACTAGATTTTGTGGAGATTCGTGAGATTTATTCAGCCACAAAGGTGTTGGTGTGAGGGGCCAGGGGCAGTCAGCATTCACCTTCATCCCAAATGAGTTCAATAGGGTTTAGAGTTCTATAGCAGAGGATCTTACGTTTATGTTTACATTTACATCATGGCATTTGGAAGACACCCTTATCCAGAGCAACTTACAACTAATCAGGGGAGGGTTAAGGGCCCTGTTCAAGGGCCCAGCAGTGGCAGCATGGTGGTGGTGAGCTTTTGATCCAAAGTCCAATGTCCTCACCACTGAGCTAGCACCTTCCTTCATCTCCAACCCATCAGCAGATCTTTATGGAGATGGAGCTTTGTGCGCAGGAGCATTGTGATGCTGGAACAGGTTTTGGGTCTCAGTTCAAGTGACAAGAAAATTTCATGCCACACCATCCAAAAACGTCCAATTTCTTTCTTTCTTTCTTTCTTTCTTTCTTTCTTTCTTTCTTTCTTTCTTTCTTTCTTTCTTTCTTTCTTTCTTAGCTGCTCTTCCTTCCTTCCTTCCTTTCATTCTTGTTTCTTTTTGAACAATTTCTTTCTTTAAAATTTGTTTGTTTGTTTCTGTCTTTCTTTTTTCATCATCTGTGACTACAAAGGATTGGCAGAAATGTAAGCACAATGCTTCTCAATCCTGATTGGTCAAAAGGATACAGTGATGGTGCAGTAGCTCTGATTTGTTCTAATATTTGATGGTTTCTATAATAAGAGCTCATTCAGAGGAACTTTTATGGAAAATATTTGGATGTTCAGTTTATGGAAGGAGTTTCCAGTGTCAGTGTTTAACAATCTACAACACATTAATGTTAGGTTGCAGACCTTTGTAGCTTCTCACGTGCAAAAACTGAGTATGAATCATCCCTTATGTGTATTTACTGACACATATATGTTGAAAGGACGGGTAAGACACAGAGCACAGCAGTACAGCAGAGTTTAAGAGGCTCAGTGGTGTAACCTCCTTTAATACCGCTAATTCTTATTGTCATTTAAGAAGATGAGTGGGGCAGTGGGTGGACAGGGATGAGCTTTTTTACTGCACTGTGCTCAGATTTACAAGATTTATCTCCCCGTCCTACTGTTCAGCATCCAAACTGAACCGAGAGAAGAGGTTACAGGAGGCTATTAGAGACCGACAGAATGATTCTCTGATTGGAGAAAACAATGACGTGTTTCTCACTGCTAATAAAATCATCTCATACTTGAACTTTCCTAAAGTTTTTTCATAAACCATCTCTTATTAGATTATAAGTATAAAGGTATACGACGCTCTCGCGTTAATGGAATATCTAACACCTTCTACAAGAACTTTCCTGAAGACACGTCTTTAAAAAGAGGTCAGGAATTTCCTGAAGATTACGAGAAGAAGAAAACTACATCCATTTTTCTTTAAAATTATCTTGTTACATTGAATATCGAAGTCTCTTTAAACCTCTTTCAAGTCAGTTGATTGTTCTTCAGCTGTTTACATAGATGCAGTATAACAAGTATATAAATAAGTAAATAGATAAATAGATTTTTCTCTTCTCTCTCATTTATTTATTTTTTTATTTTTTTGACAGGGGCTTAAATAAATAAACGAAGAAATAAGCAAACAACCAAAGAAATAAGTAATTTTTATTGGCATAATTAAAAAAATCTGTTATTCTTTTTTAAGAGTGACTAAAATAAATAAAAGATGTATTAATTGTAGGGTTTTTAATAGTTCTTAATATAATTATTGCTTTTTTTTAACAAACAAACAAATAACTTTATAAATAAATGAAAGAGTTTTAATACAAATGTTTATTTGCTTTTATTAGCATGATTTTTAAATATTATTATTATTATTATTATTATTATTATTATTAATATTTAGAATTTTTTTGTGTGTGTGTGTGTGTGTGGGGGGTTGTGAGTATTAAAATGCACACCATCAATGATGAATTAACCATGAATCATGTTATGTTTTGTCACAAATGGGACAGAAGTCAAAATAAAAATTGAGGCGTTTTATCTCTGAAGGAAATTGATTTACCAGTTTATTTAAGATTCGCGTTTCCGTCACCTATTAGGACCCTGAACTACGACGGCAGTGAGACTAAATTCCTATTGCGATGGAAGCTCGGGCCGTAAAGTCATTACCATAAAACTTTGCATAATAGTGACTGAAGCCATAAACTCTCTCTTTCACATACATCATTCATGTGCTGTGAGGACAGAGCGGTTCGGGAGCTCAGAGCTCTGGAAATGTAATCACTGGAACTGGCAGGCCTCCATGTAGCCGCGGCTTGATATAGCGCTGAAACGTTTTACTTGCGAAATTAATTTCTTAGGCGAAGAACAATGCGAACGGGGTTGAACATTAATAGAAGTGTTTTAAATTGAATCAATGCAAGGGGTAATATTTCATATCTTCAGACGCTCCCTTTTTTTTCTTTAGAAGAGAAGGATAAGGCTTGAATCCAATTAGCCTTTTTACGTTTTCAAAAGGCTGCAGCGGGGAATAGGCTCTTAATTGGCCGGAAGGCAATTAGCAGAATTAATCCCGATAGAATTCTGTGAATACGGCCAGATTTAAAGAATATTCCCCTGACGGATTTATTACCGGCTTCTTTAAAGTGATAAATATAGCGCTTTTATTATTTTCTTATTTAATTGAGGTCTTGTTTGTTGTATGCTATTAATGTGATTTTTTGTACTTATTTGTGGGCCCCGTATTTCATACATTCACTGACTCTTATTATATTATATTATAATGTGTGTAAAAAAAAGATGCGGCAATGCAAAGACGGAAAGGCATGATAGATGACAGATCTAATATGGAATAGTACTCGTGAGCATGAAAAGAGGAGCAGGGAGGAGTGCGTGGGTGAAAAGCGATCGAGGTAAGAATGGAGGAGGAGGAGGAAGAGGAGGAGAAGGTATAGCAATAAAGGCCGCAGTCATATCGGCGTCCCCCGTTTGAGTGAAAATCCAGACCGTCTCCTGGGGCACAGGGTTGTTCGAACTCCCCCATGCTCAATTGTGAGTGCTGTGTTTGAGCCACTTTGGAATCCATGGCTAAATGCCCTGCATATGGAAAATGGATGATAACGATCACGGAGATCACGAAGATGCAAAGAAACAAACTAAATCCAAGCACGAAACTCATCACAACGTCTAAGGCGAAAGCACCATTTCAGAGCAGCTAACAGTGACAGATGATGGTGCGCTCAATTTAGTTTCTTTATGAGGATAAAGGAATGTATGCTGAAGGACAGGAGTCCACAGAGAGCTCGCTGCTAACGTCCCATATGACATACAGACAATGTCAGCACGGTATACAGATCAGACCATGTCCTTCTCTCTCTAGGGGAATTAAAGGAGAGCTGACACGACCTGGCTGCCAAGTGTATTAGTGTAACGTACAGGTGCCAGGTGCGTCCTATTAACCCCCTGTGCAGCCTGGAACCCGAGCCGAGGCACAGTTTGGGGTTAATCTTTCTCTCTCAGGCAAGGTGATGAACTCGGTCTCTATCAAGGTGGTCAGAGAGACACTTCTGTTAGATGAGGAATCTTCATGCAGTTCTCCGGTTTGGGCTGTGCGAGTTAAATATAATGCGTGAAAAATACGCTTCGACCTCAGATTAGCAAAGCAAAACTCCCCCGACTCGCTCTGTGTCACGGAAATGATTCTCCATTTCCAAAAGTGAGGGAAGAAATACAAATTCTCTGAAACAAACGTTTATTAGAGAAAGAGCTTTTCAGAGCGAAGTGTAGTTGCAGGACAGCGTTGTTTCCCCAGTGAAATGGTTTGGAGCTCTGCCTCTACCACACTTCCTTTCCAGCTTCATATTCCTTCATACTGTTTTATACTGTAAGTGAACGACAGGAAGTGATGAGTGAGGGAAGGAAACCCACTACAGGGTCAGTGATTACTGTAGAATCTGTTTGTACTGTTCGTTTACTGTGTGTTTGTGTAAATATTTTAGTAAACACATTTGTTTGGATTTGTTTCAGATTGATTTGATTTATATTGTGTATATTGGGGTTCAAATAAAGAAGTTGTATGATTTCAGTTGGTGTGATGGTGTGATGAGGACGTGATCCAGTCTCACGAACGGATTCACGATTCAGACTCTTAATTTAGAAAATGAAGAAATACATTTATAAATAAAAGGATAAATGAATAGATAGATATAGATAGATAGATAGATAGATAGATAGATAGATAGATAGATAGATAGATAGATAGATAGATAGATAGATAGATAGATAGATTGATTGAAAAAAAAACACGAATAAATAAATAAATAAATGAATGGATGGATGGATGAATGAATTAATGAATGAATGAATGAATGAATGAATGAATGAATGAATGAATTAGCAATTGAACGGAGGGCCGGCTTATTAAAACAAATGACAAAACATTATGAATGAATAAATAGATGTATGGCAGGAGGGATGATTTGGGTGAATGATTGATCAATAAAAAAAATTTCTTTTGACTTTTGTCTTCAATTTGGCGTCACAAACGTTCCTTTTGAAACTAAATACTTAACAAATCTCAGAAACTGTATTTTATTTTCCTCTTTATTTTACATATTTGTATTTGTATGTGATTTTTAATGTTTTTGTTCCATGAGAAAGAGGACTCACTTCTCTAAATATGGTTTATAATCATGTTTTCATTAGTGGACGTTTGCGCTAACACTCATTTCTCACAGGAGAGATCCTCGAGAGACGTTTGCCTTCACCCTCTGATGGTCAGTGTGCTCATAGAGCTCGTTGATTTCTTCCCTGAATTGTTCGCACGTACACAAACCACACAATACGAAGACGAACCTTTTTAAACAGGCCAACAGCCGACTCTCACGTAGGTGGAAAAAGAGAAGATATTTTTGAACTCTGTCGATGCTGTCGGAATTATTCGAGATCGAACATGGTGCTCTTGTGTTCTTGCGGTTCAGTGGGCGTTCTGTCGTTCTGTCTCGAGAAGTCCTTCATTTGAATACTGAGACCTGATTTTTATCTAGGTCTCCATGGTGTTCACCAATACAGGAAACCTACCAGATTAGACAGCACTCTCATGTCATAGCAAGACACGGCTTTACAGTTTGCTGTGTTGCAGGCACAATGGAAAAAGTGAAAATTCTGCTGTTTTTACACACACAAAGAAGTTACGTTACAATATAATGATCTCTGAGAAATAAAAAAAAAAAGAAAACTGAAACAACGAGGCATGACATTCAGTTGATTTGAATGTCACTCGCTTCTTCTTTTTCTTCTTCTTCTTCTTCTTATTAATATTATTATTATTAATTAGTATTTGTTTATTATATCAGTAATTTCAATATTTTAATTAACTAAAATTTCAGCCAAAAAAAAATAATTAATAATAAAAAAAATATATATATATATATATATATACACATTTAATGTATTATTTATTATTGATTGACTAAAGAAGGAAAAAGATGAAGAAGAACAGGAAAAGGAAGACCATCCCCACCCCGAACACCTAACCCCCCCCAACCCCACCCCACTGTCAGCCATTTCGAAACAAAGCCCCTAATGTTCTCTTTACGTTTAAGTTTTGACATGAACAAATCCTCCACAATGGATTTTTTTTTCTTTTTTCTTCCGTGAATGCTAAACCTCGACGTATCTCTTCATCAAATAAAATCTAATTTTACACAAAGTCACAATGTCTCTTACTGTAGCTCACCCTGAGCAGTATTGATGACCTGCCATCATTAATAAAACCACAGCACTGGAGAATGTGGTGGAATTGTGTTGGTTCATTCTTGAAAAAATGAGAAAACAAACAAACAAACAAAAAAAAAAAAAAACAAACACTCAAACACACACATCTGGTTAATTTAGAATAAAAAATCTTTGTTTCGGAAAAAAATAATAATATATATAATAATATATAATATAAAAAGTTAAGCTGAATAAAGTTTTGCTTTAAATGATGCAGTCTGTGATGCAGTCAGTACTTATTAAAAATGACTAAAAAGCACTGAAAGGCTCCTGATTGGTTTAAAAGAGTTCCACCAATGAAGAGGAAACTAAAAAAATACATCAGCAGATCTTCCAAACCCAAAAGTCAGGGCGATCTGAACCTTCGCTTCCATGCGCTAATCTTTCTTCTTCGTATTTGGAATGTCATGGAATGGTTCCTCGTGCTCTCGAACGCTTTTCATTTGCTCTCGCGGTTCTTTCCTGGAGCCGCTCTAAACCCTCTGATTACAGCCCGATTATCAACTCATGACTCTTTCCTACACCTTCCAGTGATCATGGTGTCGGAGTTTCCACATTACGAGCCTTGCAGATGTCAGCATTTAGAAGAAAATTATCTCTGTTAAGAGGAACGTCTGCTCACATCATTTCCTGCTAGGATTAAGTTCGAGGTGAATATATGATGTCAATAAAATCCTCTGGCTTCTTGCCACTAGGGGATTTTTTTATTTTTTATTGGTGAAATGCTACTGATTATAAACTACAAATTAAAACTATTACCAAAGCTCACAGAGAGCTGGAAAAGACTATGGAAATTATGACTAAAGAGTGAAACAGCGCCCCCTAAGCACATGATACATGTTGCAGTTTACTATAACTGCTATTACTATGTTAATATACATATATTAATGATTAAAAGCTTCATTAAGTAATAAATAATATCAAATGATAATTAGATTTAAATATATATTTAAATAACATTAAATAGCATCCCTTGAATTTAATAAAAAGAAATCTAAAACATGCATAAAAAAAAGATTGTTCTCACTTATGTTATAGCAGCTATAAACAGTCGCTCCTTCACGAGTATTTAATTTCTCTTAAACTCAATAAAACAAAAAAAGCTTTTATGTTCGTTAAAGAAAAAAGATTATCACTATTTCCATTGATGTGTTCATGAATATAAATCATATCGTTATTCTTGCACAACAATAATCTAATAATTCAACTTTTCATATTAACAAAAAATAAATAAATACATTGCTACAACACTGTGTGGCCAAAAGTTTGTGGACACTTTGATATGTGTTTACTTGGAACATCCCATTCCACAATGTTTCTCCATTTGCTGTTATAAAAACCTCCACTCTTTTGGGAAGATGTTCCACTAGATTTTGGAAAGTCAGCAGTGATGTAGATGAGGTGAGAAGTCCTGGGGTGCAGTCAGCATTCACGTTTATTAAAGATTAATACGTTTTATAGCTCAATAGCTGGAGATCTTCCACACCGACCCATCTAACAGGGGCATTGTTATGCTGGAACAGATTTGGGTCTTCTAGTTCAAGTGAAAGAAACACATCCTGTATTCTGGAACGATAAACGCTAATGATGTTACAAAATATTGAAACCTGAGCCTCCTTCTGTAAAAAGCATCATAACACCATTTTGAAAAAAAAAAAAAGACCAATCAGAATCCCACAGTTTAGTGGAATTTAGTATCTCATACACATATTTACAGCCATGTAATACCAGCTAAAGACCAAAAAAAAATCTGATTTCACATAAAGCACGTCCCTGAAAAACCTTATCACCGTCCCCCAGCAAGCACGTACACGCCATGATTAGAACCCGCGAAGACAGGCTTTGCTGACGTCACGTGTTCCTCAGGAACCTCACAGAAACCGCATTTTCCAGTGGCTATCTCAGTGTGGTTTTGCTCTTCTTAGGCAACGAAAGGGGGAGGAATCATTAGAGGCTTTTAAAAGCTGGTGGTTCATGGCCACATGGAACGGAGGAAAATCAAACTCGAGATACTGTTTCTAATTTGACTTTCCTTTTTTTCTCATTCTCTCCGTACTTTTTGAGGTCGTTCATATTCACCATCCCGTTTTCCAGACACGATTTTTAGACAAAACAAAGGCATGCAGTCAATGTGAGTGTACACAACGTCTTTATTGAAATCTGTAACGCGATGTATTTGTACATGATGATTTTTCCGTCCTTCATCTTTAATCCTCAGCGCGTTCGCGGTTCATGTAAACGAAGGGTCTCCTCAGTCTTGTCCAATCGCACTGCAGTGATGATTAACGGAAGAGAAGACGGTTGTGTTTCAATCATTTTATGACAGGACACAGAAGAAAAAAAAAAAAAGCCTGCTGGGACAAATTCGCCCTTCTTTCCATTTTTTTTTGTTCCCGGCTACAAGTACGTGTGGACAAATCGAGCTCGCGTGATCATAAATATGGCTGTCGTGTCGCCAAATGGAGGCCCTTGTGTGCTCGCAGCGTGGATCCTGAGAGACAGAATGCCCGTCCGTGTCTCGTCGCACCACCTCCCCACAGCGCTCCATCAATTTGTCACAGGCGATAGCAGAGCATGACACCCAGCGGGATGTTTTACTTTCACTCCTTTTTCTTTTTGTTTTTTTCTTCAGTATCGGTACCGCAGCCTCCCTCCGCCATCCAACTCTGTGTTCAATTCCTTTTTGCTTTTTTTCCTCCCTTGTTTTTTTATATGTAGTCATGTTTCCTTGTAAATTATAACTCTGGACAGATTCTCAGACGGGCTTGTTGCTCTGACATGTAAAACGGAAACACTCGGTCTGCAAACTCACTTTGCTAAAAAGCAGAGCCGGTTGGGGTTTTATTCTCTTCTGTGGCTACCAATTTCCGAGGTAGGAAAATAATCAACGATGCGGTGTTCGTTTCCACACTGAACTGGACGTCCTGAAGACTTTCAATCCTCTCGTATTACAGCAATTAATTAGGATTTTTAATTTGAAATATTTTATTGTTTAGAACACGTTTGCACTTTCGCTACAGTGGCTGTAAATTGTTCTTCAGGCAACAGCTTTTAGCACAAAAGCACTGACACTGGAGACTCCTTCCATCATCGGAGTACAAAAATGTATCATATTGTATTATAAAGCATGCACAATGTTTTCAGTGTGTGGACACCTGACCATAAGATTGGTATGTGCTTTTTTATGAGCGTCCCATTCTACATGTGCTGTTATAATAACCTCCACTCTTCTGGGAAGATGTTCCACCTCACCACTAATTGAGGAGTATCAGCATTCACATTCATTCATGTTGAAGAGGTTTTAGAGCTCTGCAGCAGAGATCTTCCACTCTAACTCATGGAAAGCGGATCTTCATGAAGCCGGATTTGTGCACAGGGGCATCGTCATGCTGGATCTGGTTTGGGTCTCCTTGTTCAGGTGAAGGAAAAATGTCATTCTTACACATCCAAAAACCTCCTATACAATTGTGTATTGCATACGGCTGGAAAAGTCTTCAGTTGTATACAATGAAGTAGTTTTTATGAAGGAGCCATCACCATGGGATTGAAACAGCATTGCAGCTAGCATAGCAATCAAAAACCTATGATGTAGTCGAAAACAAATCGACGCTTGCTGACCAATCAGAAACTCGTTGCGAATCAGATTTTGACAAAGCGAGAAGAGTAAAGGATCTATTGAAAAGAGGACGGATGATCATCAACGATGAGTAATGCATAGAATATTGTCTAAAGTCTCACCAGTCTTATCCACACAGCACGTGTTGTTGTAGAGGACGTTTTGAATAAAGGTGTAGAAAACCTCGAGCAGGGGGTTTCCTCAGGCCGAAGAGCACGCTTATTTGTATGTGGGGTTATCGATAGGGATTTGAGTGGGTGCCATGCCCCCTGCAGTAGTTTATCTTGGGCTTCTGGATGCCCCTGGTGAGAGAGGTCATGCCCCTCAGCAGGCCAGCACAGCAGCTCTCTATTAGAGAGTGTGCTAACCTTGCAACTACACTGTGACATCCTCATTTTTCATCCAGCCGCACCTTCCTCGCGCCAAGCCGAGGTGGGAGGAGGCGAGCGTTCACCTAGAAACTAGAGACGCATCTTCAGCTTTAGTGGGTTTTATGGTCAGAAAAGATCCAGAGGTAAGTACCAACATTTACTTTTGCAATGGTTTACATTTAATGGTCTAACATCAGTATATAGTAGGAAACGATTGACCCATGATTCCATGGGAATAAGTGACGATGTATTGTATTTCAGCAGGACACAATTTATCATGTTTTCTACGAAGTACGAAAAACCTTCTTTTTAATAACTCAATAAAATTGTGTAAATAAGGTCACGTGTGTTGTGACGAGTTCGAGTCTGGAGTTTCATCATTTATTCCTCTCGAAATGTTCTGCTTGCTGTTGAACTGATGCTTTTACTACTGATTACATTTACTACATAACTGTCCACCACTCTGTTGGATTTAAATCCCAACATTGCCGAACGTGTCGAACCCCTTGATCAAGGACCTTAACCTTCAACTGCTCAGTTGTATAAATGAGATAATTGTAAGTCACTCTGGAAAAAGGGGGGCGTCGGCCACAATCCGTGAATGTAAATGTAAAACAGACAAACAAAACACAAGGCTTGAAGACGGGGTCAATTTCCAATTACAATTTTTGAGTATCCATATTTATGAAACAAACTGATCCTGGGTGTGAAACAAAACCTCATGGTGAATAAAAATAAAAAAAAGTTAAAAGAAAAGACTTACATGTACTTTACAGTGATGTTAGGAAGCTGGGGTCAGAGCGCAGGGTCAGCCATGATACCTGGAGCACACATGGTTAAGGGCCTTGCTTAAGGGCCCGAAAGTGGCATTTTTGGCGATACCTGGACTTGAACTACCAGACATCCGGTCACTAACCAGGAGATTATACGACCGAATGTTTATTGGCTGGTTCTCTATTCATTCTTCTCAATTAAGGAACAATAAAGGAATTTATTTCAATTTGTGCGTTTTCGTCTGTTCCGTCTGGACTGTGGCTGATAACCAACTTCAATGTACAACAAGACGATGAGCCGAAGCGTACGTCTGGGTTCTGTAAGTGTTATTTAGCGAGCAAATAGAGACGTCTGGAGTAATATCTATCATGATGACCTGCCCAGTCACTGCACCTCAATCCTACTGAACTGCTCTGGGATGAACTGCATCATAAATAAATCTCCAACCAGTGAAGAACATCAAAGTGTTTCAGCTGAAGTGTCTGGATGTAGTAAAGCTGTTGTTCATGCTAAAGGGGGATTTTTTTAATGAAAATAAAGTGAGAGAGAAGAGAAACAGAAAAGAGAGAGAGAGAGAGAGAGAGAGAGAGAGAGAGAGAGAGAGCGAGAGAGAGAGAAAGTATATCTCACATGATGATCACTGTGGTGATGTTTCACCATCAGCAGTGCATCAGTAACACAATCTGACATCAACAGGAAGTCCTACATCCATGACATTGGCACACACATGCACGCACACCAAAATAAGTCTACAGAACTGTACTTTTTTTGTCGCTACAGATGCCTAGATGAGATTGTATGACTTTATTCAAGCTTGCAGATGCTATGAACTGAAAATTCCTCATATTCAGGATCGGGTTATGCGAATGTTCCTGGCCTTTTAAATCAGAAAGCACAACTTCAATAGTGTTACAACTTTTGCTATATAAATTCCAATGTCTGAGATTGAGATGATATCTTTTTAAACAATCAGTAGGAACATTTCGGGAACATTGTAGTGTAAACATCTCCAACTGGCTGCTTTTCCAGGCTATTTTGCCGAAGGTATTGGGTCACCTGGTCATAAATACGGTATGTTCTTTTTGAGCATCGCATTCCACATTAAGTTCCAATTTGCTCTTATAATTCCTTCCACTCTCTTTTAAAGATGTTCCGCTAGATTTTGTGCTTGTGTACATTTGTGTTTATCAACCACAAGGGTGTTCATTCTGAGGTGCAGTCAGCGTTCACATTCATCCCAAAGGTGTTCAGTAGGGTTGAGATCAGAGCAGGAGATCTTCCACTCCACACCATATTTTGTTGGAGCTGGCTTTGTGCACAGGTGCTTTGCCATGCTGAAACATGTTCGGGTTACCAAGTTCAAGTGAACCCTGTACACAAAGCCAGCTCCATGATTATATGCTCTTCATGGGTTGGAGTAGAAGATCTCCTGCTGTAGAGCTCCAGCCCTATGGAACTTGAATGAATGTGAGTGCTAAATGCATTCCAGACCTCCTCACCTTCTCACCTACATCAGTACCTGACTTTACTAACACCCTTGTGGCTAAATAAATCTCCACAGAATCTAGAGGAACATCCTCCCAGAAGAGTGGAGGTTATTCTAACAGCAAATGGAGATTAAATGTTGAATGTTCAAAAAGCACATCTCATGGCCAAGTGTCCACAAACTTCGCCTTTCATGAGGACATTTCAATTGCGTCGCTCAGCTTTTGCTTTGCTACATTATAAAGTTTCTGCCTTCAAACCCTTCTAGTGTCCTAGTGGCCTCCGTCTTCAATCACCTCAGCTTGGTCTTTTGAAAGAAGTGCTTGAAAGAACGAGAGAAATGGAGGAGGCTTGAACATTTGCTAACAGCGTGCACCTCTTCTTGCCGCTAACAGCCTCTGGGATGATTAAATGGGTGTAACGTACTGTATATTCCTCCCCACGTTGGCCTCTGTGTGTTTTCCACCTCGCGTTCCTATTCATCGCAGACGCTGGTGTGATCCATCACGGCTCCTGGTGATGGATTGCCGTGCCCTTCATAAGCTGCTCCGGACACGCTCTTATTGTATCCTTTTACTGCATCAGACTGACGGCCCCGGCTTCGGTGGCGGATGTTCTGCGAGAGTGTGATGGATAGGGGAAAAAAGCTGCCCTACTGTATGTACACAATATCCAGCACTAGGATGAAGCGAGAGAGAGAGAGAGAGAGAGAGAGAGAGAGAGACAGAAATAACATGCTGAGAAAAGAAAGGCGATCTTTATGGAATTACGTGGCTCTTTTGCTCAAAAGCATTGAAAGCGTTTCTGTGATGAAATATTTATTCAGAATTTGCCCCAGGTGCTGTTATTATAAGACCCATTTGCCCCTGAGGACTCTAAGAAAAGCACTGTACTGTACATGGCAGATGTTTGCAAGGACTTGATGAATCTTTAAAGCGATCGCTGTGTGGCGATGAAGACTTCGGCGTACCAACTTACACAAACGCGAGTGTCCGCTATGTTATCATGGTGTCTTTATAATACATTTATAAGCACTGAGCGAAGGTTGTAGGATGATGTCCGGGGTAAGAGTTTACTTCATCATCATCTTCTCATACGCAAAAGAAAACAACAGCTGTCAATTAACATGAGATATTACTGTATGTGTTTCCTTTTTTCAGGTTCATATCCTGCTGCATTCATGAAAAACTCATAGGTTGCTCAGAAGATGATCTCACCTGGTTACATAATTGCAGATAGGACACAATTGTAGAGAATTAGTAATTCTGATATCTGATGTCTAGATATGGACAGGTTCCCTTTTAAGGCTGGTTCTTCTCAAGGTTTCGTCCTCATATCATCTCTGCGAGTTTATTATATATTATATTATATTATATTATATTATATTATATTATATTATATTATATTATATTATATTATATTATATTATATTATATTATATTATATTATATAACATAATTTTTATTATGTATTGTATATTTTATAGAGATTATGAATATGGTTTTATGTAAAATATGTAAAAAATAAATAAATAAACAATGCTATAGTGTAATAAAAAGAAAACAGACCTTTCAAACTAATTAGATAGAGTTTATATGTATATTATATATATATATATATATATATATATATATATATATATATATATATATATATATATATATATATATATATATTTATTTTAAATCTGCTTTTTGAAATTGTTTAAAACATTGTTAAAATCGAATCAAAATAAATCACAAAGAACAAATTTTTTTATGATGAAAACATGAAAAGTTACTGACTAAAAAAAAAGTGCTGACGCTGCAGAATATCTACTTAAATCTTATTTGGCCGTCTTTCAACGTTGACATATCTACGCACGAAATTCTCAAATCCGATTGGTCGGAAGGTGTGCGTGGAGCCTAGGTTCGTAAAAAAAATTGGGAAGAATGTAAAATCTAAATGAAAATGATTTTCTAAATCTAATAAAACCCATATTTGATACCCAATAGAACATAAATCATAGATAATTGAGAATGCTACAAATTTTTTTTATTTCATTGCTGGTATAAATTAATTACGTTTTTTTTTAAGTGATAGAAATCTTTGCTCATTTTCTTCATTTCCTAGAATACAGAAAAAAACTAAATTAAACATTTATCCACCATCGAGCTCTATTGTGTGTAAACGAAATGAAGAAGCCGAGCTCTCATCGGTGCAGGATGTAAAAAAAATAAGCCTTTTAATAACGGAGATTAGAGCAGGAGATGGGAAAGAGCCACATCATCAATTAGCTTTAGATTCTTTGCAATGCAGAAGCTATAATCTGATATAAGCCATAGATTTTCTAAGATCAGAGACCCGACACTTAATACTGTGTTTTGTAAATACGCTTTAGGGGGAAAAATAGCAGGACACTGGCCTTTTCCAGCAATATGTGCTTCTGCCGAGCTGTTTCTACAAAGTTGGAGGCACACAATTGTAAAGGACGTCTTTGGATGTGGAAGTATAGAATTTTTCCTTCACTTCAACTAGGAGACCCAAACCTGTTTCAGCGATGCTCCTTTGGACAAAACCAGGTCCATAAAGATAATGGATTGGAATAGAAGATCCCCCGCTATAGACCTCTGAACGCTGAGTACATCTCAGGCCTCCACGACTCACCTACATCCCAACCTGACTTTACTAACACTCTAGTGGGTGTTCAATCTGCACAAAATCTAGTTTAACACTTTCCCAGAAGAGTGAAGTCCACCCTAGCTGTTATTTCAGAGGAATTCATTTTACACATATATGCTGGAAATTATCATTTTTTGCATAATAAGTGTTGAGCTGAAGATGTTGAGATGTTTGTTGGGAGTGATGACGATGGACAGGATTAAAAATGAGTTTATTAGAGGGACAGCGCATGTAGGACGTTTTGGAGACAAGGTGAGGGAGGTGAGATTGAGATGGTTCGGACATATGCAGAGGAGGAACATGGGGTATATCTGTAGGAGAATGCTGAGGATGGAGACACCAGGAAGGAGAAAAAGAGGAAGACCAAAGAGGAGGTTTATGGATGTGGTGAGGGAAGACATGCAGGTAGTTGGGTTGAAAGAGGCAGATGTAGAGGACAGGGGGGTATGGAGACGGATGATCCGCTGTGGCGCCCCCTAATGGGAGAAGCTGAAAGAAGAAGACGAAGAAGAAAAAGAAGAAGAAGAAGGAGAAGAAGAAGAAGAAGAAGAGGCGTTCCCATGTTTGAATGGAATTGTTTCTATAGCAACCGCTCAAGTACAAAGACTTCACATACGTGGGGAAGCCACATGAATCAAATCTGGAAAATAAACGTCTAAGAAACATGTACTGATGTGGTGAAGAGTCTCCAGTGTCCAGTTACAGTATCAGTTCTAAAGTTTTGTAGACATCAACAGCCTCCCAAAGGTAAGTTTTGGGGTAAAAGTAACAATAAATGGATAAAAAAGAATGATGCATTACTTTGTAATGAACGGAAATTATGGCAATTGTTGCCAAACTCTGGCTGTAAAGGAGAATCTACATACTGTACTACAGGGTTCACCTACACAGAAGTGTGTGTGTGTGTGTGTGTGTGTGTGTGTGTGTGTGTGTGTGTGTTTCCCTAAAAACGCATCTCAAGCTTCAAGGACGATCTTTAATTTGAAGATGCTTCATAAATGATTAATTGTATATCAATAAATATTTAACATTTCTTAATAAATTATTATGCGTGCTATTAAGCCCAGTCTGTGGCAATCTCTCTCTCTCTCTCTCTCTCTCTCTCTCTCTTACAGCAGAAGATCTTCCACTACATTCCATTGAAAGCAGATCTTCTGAGCAGAAACAGTTTTTGGCCTCGTTGGGGAAAATTTCATTCAAACACATTCAAGGACGTTCTATACTATTGTGCATGTCCAACAGTTTGTAGGAGAACCGCATACAGGTGAAACAGGTGAGGTCAAGTGTCCCAATACCGTCCATGCACATGCTCTCACATCCAAAGTTCATGCTCTCGGATCCAAAGATGTCTCAAGACAATCGTGCAAACCACAAGTGCCTGGAAATGTCTGGTGTCCCAATACTTTTGTATCAAATTGGGATTTATTTATTTTTTTTCACATTTGAGTCTCATTGCAATTTGAACATTTGAGTGTTTGAGTATGTAGATCACAGCTGAAATCCTGTAAAACGTTTCCTCAAGCCGTATAAAACAATCCGTATAAAATATCTCTCTCTTTTAATTTTTTGTTTTGATCATATCCACGTTCTTGCATTTCGTTCTTGTTTCGATTCTCACGCTGCAGAAATCGCATCGCTTGTGGACATCGTCTCGGCTGTCTGACGTGTTTGATTTATGCCTCCGAGGCGTACGTGCCAAACGTATGCTTCACACTCTTGGTTTATTCCCCCAGAAGGTGGTTGAACCTCATATCAGTTTGAATGGCAGCTATAGTTTTTGTGTTCATGCCAGTTTTGAGGTTTGGGTCAGTGGAAGAGTTGACGTCAAACTCGTAGCTCATGTTGTTGCTCCGTAAACTTGGAGCGATTTCTCTTTCGTCGCATTGAACAATAACGGGCCCCGGCGTGCAGCAGCTCCTGCGTATAAGCGAAACAGGAAGCAGGGGAGGAAGTGGCTGCTTGCAGAGGTTGTGTGTGGCTTCTTATAACAT
>NC_060896.1:27677776-27700276 GCF_014805685.1 Silurus meridionalis
TTATCACTTGCGTTATAGCAGCTATAAACAGTCTTTCCCTTTTTTCTCTCTTCGTGCTACTATGAAAAAAAAACCTGCTCATACACAGTTTATGAAGTCCTGGAACTGGAGATTCCTTCAGTAAAAGTCCATGTGCTATAACTACAGAAACAATGTATCAATGAGATAATGAGAGCGGTTTTTAATAAACACACGCCTCTGATAACACGATTTCCAGAACCTCCGTGGTAGAACGTGAATCAAGAGCTTCTGGCCAATCAGAATCAGATTTAACATTTATATTGACTTTGGTTGAATGAGCTACGGATCGTCTATTTTTCACTTCTCGTACTGCAACAACAGACCAGCATGGGTTTTGAACCCACTTTGGAAAATAAAGGACACCCTCATGGCAAAGTCAGAGTGACTCGTACTGTAGTTCTAATGTAGAACTTTGTCGTTTATTTTTACTTTTTTTTTTTTTTTTTTTTTTGGTTAAAGACTTGGCCACCGTACTCTTTCGCAGACCTGCTCTTTTATTCCACATGAAGGAGACAGGCCGAGTCTTACCTGTGACTCTTTTTTTTCTACATGACCTCTGCTTTCAGTGTGTGATGGATTATCTTCATTCCCTGGACATCCATTTTCCTGCCCACAAAGAGGAGAACCCTCGTCTGGGGTGGGTGGCATGGACCTTAGGGGGGAAAAAATCTCATGGAGCAACAACGGCAATGATAACAACCGTGACAACAATATGGATCATCTTAACTGTGTGTGGACGTCAGGGAAGCTTGGGTCCGATCGAGGGTGCAGAGACGAAAAAAAAAAAGAAAAACTGAGGAACCACACTCACACACTGGTGTGTGCAGATCACGTGATTTCTGCACACTGAGTGTGCGTGAGAGATTCCTATCACCTTCAAACTGTGTGAATGAAAGCAATGCATGCATTATGTGTACAGTGTTGTGAAGTAATTCTATTGTGTTCAGGAATATAGAAATATCAGATCTTACAAACAGATTTTATTTATTTTATAGTAACTTCCTCTATCCATAATACATTATAACTGTTCAGTTTGGTCCTGCATTTATAATGCAAAATAATAATAATGAAAAGAAAAAATAATAATAATAATAAATAAAAAAAAAAAAAAAAAAAAATAATAATAATAATAATAATAATAATAATAATAATAATAATAATAATAATAATAATAATAATAATAATAATATTTTGGCTCTAGTATTTATAATGCGTTATAAGAATATTTAGTTGTGTCCTGTATTTATAATGCATTATATCAGTATTTAGTTGGGTTCTGTATTCATAACGGTTATGCCAGTATTTAATTGTGTCCTGTATTTATAATGCATTATGTCAGTATTCAGTTGGGTCCTGTATAAGCAATGCATTACTACAGTATTTTGGGACATGTATTTATAATGCGTTATAACAGTATAACAAAATGCTCTATTTTTAGTGCATCAACATAAGCAAATGTTTTATACATGATGCATTTCAAAGGCTCATACTTAGTCTTATATTCCTACTTCTGCATAAATATGCCATATATCACACATTATAATGTAATAAAGACTTATATAGGTCTAAATTATTACTAAATTACTTCCTTACTAATTATTTACTTAAATGCATTACATGAGCGCAAGAATCAATTATAATGCATTATAACACTTGTATTAAGAATGTAACAAAAACAGTATAGTTAAATCTGTATCTTTAATGAGTTTTAAATATCCTTATTTAAACAGTGTGTTCATAATGAATTACAAACCACAATACTCATATACTGCATTAGTAATATGAATTACTTTTATTGAACATCTAACATGTGCTTCTATCTATCTATCTATCTATCTATCTATCTATCTATCTATCTATCTATCTATCTATCTATCTATCTATCTATCTGTCTGTCTGTCTGTCTGTCTGTCTGTCTGTCTGTCTGTCTGTCTGTCTGTCTGTCTGTCTGTCTCTGTCCAAATCAATATATTGAATTCATAATGCATTCTAAATGAATATAATTGAATCCTATGTTCAGAACCTGACTGCAATGAGGAGAACATGTTCTACGCAGATGTTTACTAATCATGTGATTTCGAAGCATCCTGAAAATGCGTAGGAAACGCAGAAGGGTGAGAAGTGTCGCAGTTTCGCCGCCTACTCCAAGCTCACTCGAGTCGACATGCTCACTCTGAGAGTTTCACACGTTTTTAACACTTTATTATCAAGAATTGCTCAACAGCCACGCTTATCTGGACATGTGGGTTTTACAAACACTCCCACCCACACACACACACACACACACACACACACACACACACACACACACACACACACACACACATAGATTGTACATACTAAAGTAGATCTAATTTACAATAGTCTAGTGTTGATCTTCCATTTTATTTCAATAAATGTTATTTATAGAGACTTGTATTTATTTATTTTATAATCAAACCAATGAAACAAAAAGAAGTAGCATTCAAAGAAATTATTCGGTTCTTTCTGGGAAGGGGAGGAGTGAATGATGAGCAGAGACGAGTGCGCCGTTTCCGAATATATGCTTGTCATGTTTCATTCGCCGTCACCCCAATTATGTTCGTTACGGAAGCATGACTCTGTTCCACACCAGCCCACTATCCATGACACGAATTACTGTAATCTGATTCCTTACCTGACAGAAAAAATAGAAAAGTACTAAGCGAATTTCTTTCCTTTGCAATTAAAAAAAGGAACAAAAAATTCTAAAATCAGCTCAGATCCGTATACATGTCACGTGAATCAAATCTGGATTTCAAAGACGGCCCTTTTTTTTTTCTTTTTTTTTTAATGACCTAGAATTTGTCATTCACGCTTGACCTCACCTCGAGTCGTTCTGAAAAATGAACCACATTCCTTTGATGTTGGAGATATTGTGAAAGTCCTTGAGCAGCAGTTTAAAGCCACAGACAATATCCTAGTTTCAGCAGCCCTCGTGGACCGAGTCATACGTGACGACGTGCATTTGTGGTCAAACAGAAAGTACATTTAGTTCAGCACATTTTCTTTTCTTTTTAAAAACATACTTTTACATTGGCCAAATCTCAGGTATCTATGTCATCTTGAAACAACCGTTGAAATGAGTTCAGATTGAATCTCACTTTTATTTTATCTTAAAAAAATAACATAAAATTGATATTAAAGATTCTGTGGGCAGTTTAATTCAGCTGAGTCTCCTACTGGCTACTAATAAGTGGGATTTAAACTCACCTTCAGACACTTGGACATTTGTATTGTTGTTACTTTGACTATTTTCCCTTTATATATCTCTTTATAAATCCCTATGGGTTTTGTATATACCTGTACAATAATTATATATAGATGGTTTATTATCTATGAATAAACCGGGTACTACTGTATATGAATATATATATATATATATATATATATATATATATATATATATATATATATATATATATATATATATATATATATATATATATATATATATATATATATATATATATATATTTATTTATTTTTTATTTTTTATTTTTTATTTTTTATTTTTTATTTTTTATTTTTTATTTTTTATTTTTTATTTTTTATTTTTTATTTTTTATTTTTTATTTTTTATTTTTTATTTTTTATTTTTTATTTTTTATTTTTTATTTTTTATTTTTTATTTTTTATTTTTTATTAAACAAAATGTACTACCATTAATAAAGTGAAGTATTTTATCAGAAGTTTGTTTATTTAATATATACAGAATGAGTCTCCAGTATGGTTTCAGCTGTACAGCAGTAACAAAATTATCCAACATAAGGCTTATAGTCTCATAGTTTAATAATCTTATAGTCTAATAGTCTTTATGAAATAAACAAATATATATATATACAAAATTCTCATGTTCAATCCATCTCTCTCTCTCTCTCTCTCTCTCTCTCTAAAATTATTTCTATAACTGTAATCTCATTACAAGAGTTTATTTCTGAATATGATTTAAACCTGCAGAATTTTAGATCTAAAGTCTATAAAATGACAAACTAAATTGAACTTCTATGTTTATATCTGAAAGACTTTGCCCCTGTGCCAGGCTTTAAAATCATGTAACACACACCAAGTATCATCTCTGACATACAACAAGATATATAACATCACCAGAGAGTTTATATTCTGTAGGCATTTCATTATTTATATTTTAAATCTATATTCTAAATAATAGACAACTAAAAAAAAAAAAAATCAAAATAATAAATAAATAAATAAACAAAAAAAAACATAATTTACAAAATACAATATATATATATATATATATATATATATATATATATATATATATATATATATATATATATATATATATATATATATATATATATTTATTTATTTTTTATTTTTTTATTTTTTATTTTTTTATTAAACAAAATGTACTACCATTAATAAAGTGAAGTATTTTATCAGAAGTTTGTTTATTTAATATATACAGAATGAGTCTCCAGTATGGTTTCAGCTGTACAGCAGTAACAAAATTATCCAACATAAGGCTTATAGTCTCATAGTTTAATAATCTTATAGTCTAATAGTCTTTATGAAATAAACAAATATATATATAGGAACTATTTTATCTCCTGGATGTTTCCATAAGACTCACAAGCAACCGATCTCACACAAGCATGAAACCTTAACCATGAGTCAGCACTGTTTTTAACGGTAATACACAGCTTTAAGAATAACATCCAGATAAATCAGTTAAGGCTTTCATGTACTCTACATGCACGTATGTACGTGTATTTGGAAAGCGTGCATTTGCATTCGAAGCAAAAATATATGTGAAAAAAAATGTTTCAGACTGCAATGCGAACTCATCATCCTCAAACAGCTGCCTGAAATAAAGGTTTCTTCAGTCACTCGTCTGAGATTTTCTGAATTTACGATGAGGAAAGATCTAATCTCAGGGTCCATCTGAGGATTTTGAGATGAAACTCTAAAGATCTGAGACTGGTTTGACAGTCCTGTAAACCTTCTGAATCTTTAACACTGTGTGATACTGTAGCTACGGTCTAGTGTGACTCTTCAGGTCAAGTCAAGTCAAGTCAAGTTTATTTCTATTGCGCTTTTTATACCAGACATTGTCTCAAAGCAGCTTTACAGAAATCAACAGTGAAGGTGAATGGTGTGTGTTTATCCCTGATGAGCAGCCGTGGAGACTGTGGCAAGGAAAAACTCCCTTAGATGTTATGAAGAAGAAACCTTGAAAGGAACCAGACTTAAGAGGAACCTCATCCTCATTTGGGTGACATCAAGAGTGTGATTATAGTCTTTAAACAATACAGAACACTGGAGAGTAAGAACTAACATGAGCACTGGAGTGTGTGATTATGAGTGATGATCTTTCTACAGTCTTATACAGTATAGTTATAAAACTAGGAGCTACTGAGCAACTCATAAAATAGCTCAACATCTGAGATCGTCACAGATCCAACACCAGCTTCAGGCCAGAATAAAGTGCACTAGTGTGTGTTTTATACTTATGATTCTACAATCAGTTTTTATTACATGCGAATATACTGTAGAAGAGAAATGTTTACCTTCTGCACGTAACTTAGGTGACGGTTAAAGGCCTGCAATTTGAACTTACAGCCTTCCGATCAGTAGCTCGGAAACGATACTATGAAAAATGTGTAGGTTCAGGATGGCAAACAGCGTCGCAGTTTCACCACCTACTGCAAACCTGCTCGAGTCAACGTTGATCCGTTGGAGAGTTCTGCATAATCAAGCAAGGTATTATCAAGAATAACTCAACATGCATGCTTCTCTGGACATGATGGCTCTAGTACTCACACACACACACACACACACACACACACACACACACACACACACACACACACACATACTCCTACACAAACACACAATTGTGCAAACAATGTTGTCAACTAAATGACAGGATCCATAAATAGGAAGGAGAACTTTGGTAACATTACACCAGAAACCTCACACTAAGTTCAACAAACAGCAGATGGCAGTGCAAGGCAGATGGCACGCACAGTCACAAGGTCCACCAACCTTCATAAGTCAGAGTGCCAAAATACATTGTCCTGTGCAATTTCATCATTGATGTCAGCAGGTTGGAACACCATGTCACCGAGATCTCCTCACACGCTAGTTTCTCACCGGAAACAATCTCTAAAGAAGTTTATAGCAGGAGATCTTTTACCAGCTTATGTATAGTAGATCTTTATAGAGCTGGATTTCGGCATTGTCATGCTGGAACATGTTTGGGTCTCCTACTTTGGGTGAATGGAAAATCCAATGTTAGCGCATTCAAAGACATCTTAAACAATCGTGTACCTCCAACTTTGTAGGAACAGTTTGGGGAAGAACTACATGTAGATGGAAACGCCGTGTCCCAATACGTTCATGTCCATGTTTTTCTGACTATAAGCGCTGGAACTCATGGAAATCGAACTTCTCCTGAGTTCCAGGTAGAACGTCTTGCAACATTATTCCTTCATCAGAAATTCCCTCTTTTTATTTCATAGAAAATCCTGTTTTTTTGTGCCGGCGTTGGGATTCCGTATACACTTCTGGTCTGTAATTACCTGCATTGTTCCATCTAATGGTGGTGACGAGGCGAGTTTCCTCCCGTACCTTCGACACACTTTGGGGTATTATCATAAATACAGCACATTAACACTTGTTCCTCAACGTGTCAGGATATAAATTAAGTCTGCAGGTATCCCGCTGAGGTTTTACCCCTGATACTAATTAAGGCATGATAATTAGATTTGTTAAATTCAGTTCTTTCAGCCCGACTGCCCCCAAACACCTCCCCACCCCCACCCCCTCAGAGTACAACAAGAATCACAGACACGCAAAGGGCTTAAGAGATACGACCTGATGTTACATCACAGGCGGCGAGTCGACTGATAAAGTCATCTTCATGCCGTGAGGGAATCCGAGGATATGATTATGATTTCCCCACGCGTCTGAGCTCATTCGTCTGACTCCAGTCCCTGCTGCTGGAGAGGGAATGAGAAGAAATATGACTTGATGTTTGTCTTTTCTTGGTTTGACAGCTAAGACTGGAGACTATTGATATCTCCAGAATGACCTTGAATGTACAAAGTCATCAACAAAGTCAAGTAGATGTTATGTAAATGTAAAGAGATTCGAATAAACTTGCTGGAACTGAACTTTGGAAAACAGCCAGAAAAAATGCTTGAACAAAATACAGAGGGTGTAAGGGATCATGCTTTCTTCTACTTCTTCTTTTTCATCTTTTTCTTCTTCATCCTCTCCTCCTTCTTCTACTACTACTTCTTCTTCTTCTTCTTCTTCTTCTTCTTCTTCTTCTTCTTCCTCTTCTTCTTCTTTTTCTTCTTCTTCATCATAAACATACGATTTGTCCACCCTCATGATTACAATTTCATGTTTTTTTTGTACTAGAAATACAGTAGCTGTGAAAAAGTTGCTGGACCATAAGTATGCTATGTGCTTTTTGAACACTCCACTCCACTCCATTCCACATTTAGTCTCCATTTGCTGTTATAAAAACCCCTGCTTTTTTGGGAAGATGTTCCACTAGATTTTTCAAGTTCAAGTTCAAGTGAAAGAAACTTTATGAAGGTGGTGACTCAGAGGGTGGAATGTTGGACTTCTGATCAGATGGTCATGAGTTAAATTCCCAGTGTTATCAAGCTGCTACTGCTCGGCTCTCAAACGCTCCGCTGTATAAATTAGATAACTGCATGATTTGCAGGTACTTTTTACACCTCTGAGGAATATGACTTTAAAATGTATTATTATTCATGAGTAAATAAAAACGTTTGGGTAAAAAGTAAATCAGAGTCACGTTTGATTTGTTTTTCTGTTTCTTTTGTAACAGAATTACCAGGAACCCATGAAATACACACACACACACACACACACACACACACACACACACACACACACACACACACAATGTTATCTTGAATAAATATAATTAAGATTATTACAGACCTACAATAGAGTAGTAAATGCAGTATGTATGAATACAGTGATCATACATGCATGAAGAAATAAATCATTTGCACATTACTCAAACAGTGTGTGTGTGTGTGTGTGTGTGTGTGTGTGTGTGTGTATAAAGGCATTGTTACCACTAATTGCCCTCTCACTACCCACATTATCAGTGTGTGTGCAGGGACTCAGCCGGTTCCTGGCTTTCTCTTCATGGAAGATGATAACCTGTCTCGACCCCCAGGACAAGCCTGAGGTATGGGGATGGCTGGAAGGAGTGTGTGCCTCTCAGGGCTTACTGCTGGGGGGATGGGGAGCTCTGGAGCACCGCAGAACTTACACATCCTGCTTCATGGCCTTGAGCAGAGAAGTTCCTTGTGAACAAATAAAAAGAATTGCAGCCAGGAAGCCTCAATCACTGTGGCCTCCATTAGAGTAATTAGAGCTGACAGACACATGGGCTCTGAATGAGTGAGAGTGTGGGCATGTGTGTGTGTGTGTGTGTGTGTGTGTGTGTGTGTGTGTGTGTGTGTGTGTGTGAGTGTGAGTGTGTCTTTTTTACTTTCTTTTATATTCAGGGTACCGCATGGAAATATGAGCACATTATCTACAGGCTCATAGTATATAAGAGATTGCAGAAGGTTGTTCAGTGGCTCAGAAGGTCATAAGTTCAAATCCCAGCACTAGTAAACTGCCACTGCTGGGCCCTTGAGCAAGGCCCTTAACCCTTAACTGCTCAGTTGTAAGGCGCTCTGGATAAGGGCTCCTGCTAAATGGCGTAAATGTAAAATTTGAAAAGAAAATTCGCCACACTGGATTCGTTTATAAAAAGATCCAAAATTGTCTCAATTTCCCAGAATTAATTGGGAACTCAAACTAGAATATGTAGCACAGTAATGGTGATGTTGCAGGGACCCCTCTAAATCACTGTGACCTTCCTATTAAAACCTGCTTCAGTTCTTCATGTCACTTGTCTCTATGGCAAAACACCCCAATATCACAACTGCAGTACATTTAAACAGACACCAGCATGTAGTAAAGGAATTCACAGACACCCCGAAACCCGTTTTCAGCCTTTGGGTTGGACTTTTCTATTGTTAAATGAGGAACTCCCAATTCACAGAAAGAGTTACCAGCATCTCTAAAGCTCTTCAGGACAATACTTTAGAGGGCTCAAGGCTGAACCTTAGTATTATAGGCAAATGCCCACTGACTCTGGGTCTGTTCCACCAGATACAAGGTGAGGAACAGGCACTTACCAAAAACTAGTAATATTGCACACATACAGAACGACTTTGATTTTTCATCACTTTTTATGTAGAGGCCTGGACACTTCTACAACATTCTTCTTGTTAAACTTTTATTAGTAAACTGAAGAACTCGTCACCAAAACACTGCTGCCTCTAATCCTATTCCTGGTAAAATCATCTGCATTAAATTATTACAGCACCTGGTTTCTGTAGTGGACCTTTACGTGTTTCTGTTGCCATTCAAGAAAAAACATCTGGATCTTGTAGACACTCTGCCGGCAATTGCAATTTGGCCATGGCCACCTTTGGAAGGAGCTGTCTTTAGCAAAGAATTCCCCATTGTAAGGGAAATGGAACAGAAGGCTAGTTAGGGTGAGATCAAATCTTAATCTATATTTAGTTGAAAAAATGTCCTGTTCTCAGACCTGTTGTTTATAACTGTGTAGCTCCAGGGAGGTGGCGCAACAGCTCAGGTGGTTAAGGCTCTGGGTTACTGATTGGATGGTCAGAAGTTCAAGCCTGAGTATTGCCAACCTGGGACTCTTGGGCCCTTGAGCAAGGCCTTTAACCCTCTGTGCTCTAGGGGCACTGTATTATGGCTGCTTCCAGTGGTGTAAAGTATTGGAGTAAATGTACTTCATTACTGTACTTAAGCAATGTTTTGGCTACTTTCTAGTTTTACTGAGTATCAATGATATAAGCAACCTTTACTCTCTACTCAACTACATTTATGAATTTTTGTTCCTCTTCTTCTTCTTTCAGTTTCTCCCATTAGGGGTTGCCACAGCGGATCATCCTTCTCCATACCCCCTGTCCTGTACATCTGCCTCGCCTTCTTCGGCCAACAGCAGCCCAATTTCCACCGGTACCCTGTCGGCTAACGATACCTGTGGTGGTCGTTGGTAACCCAGGCCTCGACCGATCCTGGATGAATTTCTGATTCCTGATCTGCGTATTAGATTTGGCACATGTTTTACGCTGGATGTCCTCCCTAACACAACCCTCCCCATTTATCCGGGCTTGGGATTGGCACTAAGAGTGCACTGGCTTGTGCAACACTAATGGCTGGTTTATTTATGAATTTTTGTTGTTGGAGTTAAATAAAAATCTTGCTGCAATCTGAGTGCATTAAATCACAATCAGCTCTGAATATCTGCTTTATTTTATCAAAAAAGATTACTGTAATTTTATTTGTTGATTGAATACTAATGATTCTTCTTCTTTGCGACACGGTGTTGTCATTTTATTTTAGTTAATTGAAGTTCCCTTTTTTTTAAAGTTTGAGTTTTATTTTGCCATGCTGAAGAGGTTGTCGTGTTGATGGTTAATGCAGTGTTGAAGTGTACAATTTGATTTGAAATTTGGGAAATAAAACCTCACAAATCAACTACTTTTGCTCGGTGTTGAGAACTTGTGTGCCTTGGAGCCTTCGTTTGATACGAGTCAAATACTCAAGTAGTATTCAAATCAGATACTCTGAGACTTTTACTCAAGTCATATTGGAATTGGTGTCTTGTAGATGGAGTAATGGAGTCAGTTTTGCAGTTAGGGATCTGTACTTTTACTTAGGTATGATTTTCAGGTCCTCATTACACCTCTTCTGGCTCCATAACATTGTGGAAATTGGAAAAAGAATTCACTCTGCTGTAATGTGTAATGTGTAACGTGACAAATACGTAGCATCTTTACCTTAGGATTTGTATCTTACAAACCAAAAGCAAAAGCAGGACTAAGAATGTTCCAGCAAGTTGGGAAAAATCTTTTCACAAGTTTTAATTGCAAACACTTCCCTACAGACCTGAGAGTATGAGATGGTAGAGTGGTGGTACAGTAGGTACTCCTTCAATAAAGTGTGTAGTGGAAGTCTTTAGATGGTACATTTGCCATTTACTAATGGCCTGGGTAAAGAATTGAAATCCCAATATCATTAGAGAGAGCTATTCCAGCATGCACACATCCCATAGTCTTAATACAAATAACCACAGGTACTGTAGCAAGCTTTTCCAGCTGGCAATCAAAGCAGCAAGATGTTAAAAAAACGAAACCATGCCAGTGGTACAAGGACAGGAGGCGCCAGATACACTGTGTGCTTTTTGTTTTCATTCATATTTCCCTATAGATTTCCCCGAGGAAGTGTGTCCCTGCTTAAGGCTGAATCTCTGACTTCATCGTGGACTTTACCATTGTCATTGTCTTAGAGCATGATGTTAGGATTTGAAGCAATGTCCATGAAAGTACTGCACCACACAGGACAACCTGCATCAAGGAACTGCCCTTTGTAGGTTTTAATTTGCACTGTTTTTTTTTTTATTCATTACCCTTAAGGCCAATACATGACTTATTTCAAATCTGTTGGCTTACATTCTTCTGCAACAAAGTGATCTAACAACAAGACAGATAAAATGCAATATATTTAAAATATCCTTCACAAATCAACAGTAAGATATGTCAGGATAAACACTAGATTTTTTTATTGGAGCATTGCTGCTTTTTTGCATTTTAAAACCAGGTTGAGATTTTATTATGGCTGTAAATGTCATGATTGGTGCCCCCTCCCACCCTTCGCTTTTACTGATGGACTTTTTAAAGAAGCAATTTGCAAATGTTGCATATTTGTATATCTCCACAGCCCATTTCCATCCTGAGCAATTTCCCGAGCAGCTCAAAGTCTTAAGGCCCTCTGGAGACTCATCTCATGGGCACCATGGGTAAGGAACAAGTCCTCTCTTTTTTATCTCTTGAACATTTTCTCTCCTGCCCTCTGCCATTCTCAGCAGTCTGATTTACATCCAGCGTGAGGCAGGAGAGGCAGTTGAGATTTCAGGAAGTCGTAAAAAAAAAAAAAAACCCACAAAACTAAACCCTGAGGGCATTGCACAAAAAGCTTTAATGCTGCTGTGTTTATAGTCTCTGTCTTTTCAGTGTTTCTGACCTGCTTGGCACCTGCAGTCTCTCTGAGGTTTTGCTTCCCTGAATGGCCTCTTATGCTGTTTCACCACTGAACTTCCAGTGATTGCTCTTTAACTGGCTAATGAGAGACAAAACTCAAGTGTAATGACAAGTTTCAAGATAATTACTTTGGGTAAAATGGTCATTAGTACGGATGTTCTGTAGTTCTGGGATATCATTTTAAGAATCCTTATACTTTACAGATAGAAGTGAACACAAATACTTCTACATTGATAATAAATTCATTTATTACAAAAACCACCAGAGCCTCCATCACCAAATTTATATTTATGGCATTTGCCCTTATCTAGAGCAACTTACAGCCGAGCAGGTTGAGGATTAACCACCTTGCTCAAACACCACTTCGTGGTGGTGGGATTTGAACTTGTGTCCTTCCAATACAGCGTCTGATGCCTCGACCACCTCCTACATTTAGCAGACACCAATATACAAAACAAATTACACTAATCTCATTAATGCACCTAAGTGCAGTAGCTTTTTGTTGTTAGGATTTGAACTCATGACCTTCTGATCAGAACTACAACCACTTCATAAAAAAAAAAAAAAAAGTCACCAAAACTGCATTGTTCTAGTCTCTGGACTCCATTACATCATATTAACACTGTGGCTACTGCTTGTCTTTACACTTCCACACCTCTACACAGGTGCTTATGCTTATCAATCAGTCACTCAGAAGATGACAGGTTCCACTATGAGTCTGGTTCCAATCAAGCTTTCTTCCTCGTCTTATCCTAAATAGTTTTTTCTCGCCACTGTTGCTCTTGGCTACTTCATTAGAGATCTAAATCTCTATCTGGAGCTCTCTAAAGCTGTGTCACTTTGCAGACACTATTATCCAGAGCTTTTCACAATAATCTCAGCTTTTTGTTGCTGGGTTTGAACTCATGACCCTCTGATCACCATCTTAACCACTGAGCGACCACTATACCTACTTGACCCTGTAGTCTCTGGACTCCATTACATCATAATAACACCTTGACTACTGCTTGGTCTTTACACTTTTACACTTCTATACAGTAACAACTATCAATGAGTCACCTAGAACATGACAGGTTCCAATCAAACGTTCTTCCTCGTGTCATCCCAGGCAGTTCTTCCATACCAATGTTGCTCTTGGCTAGTTTACTATGGATTGAAATCTCTATCTATAGAGTTCTCTGGAGCAGTATCACGAGTCCTGAGTCTCCCATTAAATGCATGATTGGAATAAAGTGAATTACACTGGCGATGGTTTGGTCATGTGCAGAGGAGGACAAAGGCATGTGGTGAGAGATGGAATGCAGGTGGTTCATGCTGGCATGCGGGTGGTAGATGTAGAGGACTGTATGAAGAGCGATGATCCTTTGTAGCGACTCCTATCGGGAGCAGGCGGAAAGAAAAAAAGAAAATTTATACTGAGCTATAAGTTTCAATAATTAGCCAAAGTCGGCTGCTCATGGCAACTCGGGTTCGGCTCTTATTATCATGTTCTGTCCATGTGTTGCTTTCGAAAAGATACTGAAAGAAAATCTAATCATTATCACAAAGGACTTACAGAGTAAAGGTTCAGAGAGCTCAGAAATCACTCCGCTTTCTTCTGCTGCTCTTCCTTAGAGCTCTGTCGGGAATATGAAGCTGGAGATATAAGCATTCTGAGCTTCTGGTGGATGTATCGTTATCAGCACTTTATCCCGGCCTTTATGTTTTTCAGGGCCAGTTACTGTAACATTTTAGCAAGGTAATGAGGCACAGTTGGTGATGCAGCTTTACTGTTGTTGGGAGGGCATTACTCCTTTTATTCTCTTCTCACTTTCCCTAGGCATTATGGGCTACAATCTTCCACTTAAAAGCTGTTTAAACAATTTTCAAAATAGAAAAAAATCCAGAGGTTTTATTTTAAAGAAGGACTGAAGAAAGAAGTGTATGCACGTCTGCCACCAACTCCAGAAGTACAAAAGTTGAAGTACAAAAGGAAGCCACAAAACGACACACATTAGTGCTCTTCTACCATTTCCTACAGTGATTTTCTTCTTTTTCTTCTTCTACACATTCCTTTCTTTCTGCCAGCAAAGCAAACCACTGATGTGAAGTGATGTTAATGGGCAAAAAATGTAGATTATGTTTTCATTTGGGCCAAAACGCAGCTCAAATCGGGATCGGTGGTGCTTAAAAGGCTTGTTTTTCTCCGCGATGACTTCCTTCGTGCAAACCGCTCGTTGTTATGAATCTTGTGGTGTTTAATGGTTGATTTTGAAACCAGAAGCAACACAATTTTTGCAGCTTTCATTTTTGCATCTGTTCTTTAGCTTCCTCAACATCCCCTTCACTTTTTACATTACGGTATCTCAACAGAATGTTGTATGTATTTTTGGGTATTACATAATCCTAGAGGTGGAGCTGCTTCTTTAGAGTGGCAGGATTTCTGCTTCAACCCTGACTTTAACATTTAAGGAATAAGTATCAAGGTCAAATAGGTGACTGTGTGGCATTGAGAGGGTGGTAGCTTAGTGGTGAATTATTAAACTCTGCATTAAACTCTGGTCTGGAATCTCAAATCCAAGCACCACTATGCTGCCACTGTTGGTACCTTGAACAAGGCCTTTAACCCTTAACTGCTGAGGTGTAAGTCTCTGGATAAGGGCATCTCTGTGATTTTCCATAAATGTAAAAGGTGTTTCACATGCTTTCTCTGTGTCTTTGTTAGGTTTCTTTAGGTTCTCCAGCTTACTTTTTCCCCCAAAGTGGATTGATGCTAAATTGTTCATAGTTAGGAACATGGCTTAGAGTCCCATCCACCTTACAACCACAGTTGGCACCAGATCCACAAAGATCCTGACCAGGATGCAAAGTTTAATGGCAAGGATTCAGTAAGAGGATGATTTTTTTTTATTGTGATTAAAATGTCCTCAAGATTTTTTTTTTTTTTTTTTTTTGAGGCTTTATTTGACATCAGTGGGACTCCTTTTGCATGCTGCAAAAACACCAACACACCACCCACCTATACACGAAATGAGTGTTTTGACTTTCTTCCAATTAGGTCACCTCTGGTATTAGAACAATATGCTGATGATCTACGACAACACACGCCTTCATTAACCACAGCCAGCCATTAGTATTCCATCTTGAGGCATCAAGTGAGAGAAGTGTGTATAGCAGAACATCTGATGGAGGCTCTAAAGGTCTGCACTCATCTCCTTCGTATGAATCATGCTAGCGATGGGAATCGCCTTTTCCTTTAACAAAGTCCATTGTTTTCTTTCTAAACACAAACCAAAGACTTTTTTTTTTTTTTTTGTTAAACATGGACTTGTTATTGTTAACATCATTATTGCCATTGTTTGCTGGGATTTTCAATTTCCTTGCACGATGCTCGAGGCCTCGGTGTCTTTCCTGAGGGACGGAGGTGGGATATAGAGAGAAAGAAAGAGAGAGGGCTGTGTAAATAAAGTCCAGGCTCAGTGGAACAATGCAAGAGTGATTTATCTGAAGGGTTGCAGCCAGTGATGTTCTCTGAGATAAAGGCGAATGTGTGAAAGCAGGGTGAAGAAATGGGAGGAAAGATGACCCTTCTGGTAATAGGGTGTTCTTCATGAAGTCACTTGGACAACAACACAACCTCTTGAGAGGGGGGTCAGGCTGCAAGAATGAAGGTAGAAGAAACAGGAAAAATAACTTGTAAGAATGAAATGGCAAGAGGTTTTTACTCAACACCACTAATACTTTTAATCATTTGGACCATTTTTAAAGCCAAAATGCAACTTCAATGATCATTAAAAATCCATTTGGTTTTTAGTACAAAATCCATCTTGATTGTCAAAAATTGTGCAAGAACATTCTGGGTCCAAATCCTAAAATGCTAATCATCTCATCTCAGGTCCAATCAGCTCGAGAACCTGAAGAACTCATAATCTAAACTCAGGATAAAACCAGAAATCCTGAAAAAATACAAGGTGGTAGTAATACTGTATAATAAAGGCCTGAGACAAACAACCAATAACAGAACTTGGACAGAACTCCGTCTCCATATCACTCTGTCCTCTACATCTGCCTTTTTCAAACCCAACCACCTGCATGTCTTCCTTCACCACATCCATAAACCTCCTCTTTGACCTTCATCTTTTCCTCCATTCTCAGCATTCTTCTAATGATATACCCCATGTCCCTCCTCTGCACATGACCAAACCATCTAATTCACATGTCCCTCAGCTCGTCTCCTAAACACCCTTCCTGCACTCTCAATCTAATAAACTCATTTCTAATCCTCATCACTTCATCATCATCTCCACCTGTTTGGAGCTGCTGTAGTGAGAATAGAAAATGAACTCGTTTCACAAACATTTTGGGTCACCAGCATTTAGGGTTAAATGAAAGAGAAATTAAATATGTAAGCGAAATAAAACACGTGGGTGAGTGAGATGGTTTGGTCATGTGCAGAGGAGGGACATGGGGTATACTGATAAAAGATTGCTGAGGATGGAGGAAAAGATGGAGGCCAAAGAGGAGGTTTATGGATGTGGTGCAGGTGGTTTGAAACAGGGAGATATTGAAGACAGAGTGATATGGAGACAGGAGGATCTGTTGCAGAGACCCCTAACGGGAGCAACCAAAAGAAGAAAAAGAAGAAGAAGAAGAAGAAGAAGAAGATAAAGAAGAAGAAGAAGTGGTGCTGCATCATTGATTATTATTCTATAACACTGATCGGAATTAAAAGTAATTATTTCAATAATCACATTTTGGACCGAAGACAAACTCGCTGCTCCCATTGTTCTAGCACCAGAAATGTTATTTGTTCTCTGAAGAGATGGAGAACGCCGTAAAGAGCGAAGACTCCATTGTTTCCCGTTCAGCTCTGCTGCTTTCTTGGCTCGTTCCGAAAGCGCCAGAAAAAGCATCATGAGATGATGCATCGCCCAGGCGATCGTTCTCTACTATTGTTTTGAATATTTTTATTAAAAATCAGCATTTTATCCAGCATCAAGGGAGAGCGTCGCTCGCTCCACAGGTAAAGCGGGAGGGGTTTTTTACTTCTTCTCCAATTCACCCAGAGGTTTGATGTGTTTGTGCAAGCGATACGCTATAATTATGCATTGTTTTCACAACTCCGTCTCTCCACAATCAAACCTCGGAAATCAAACCAGACAAAGCATCTCTGTAGCTTCAGGGGGAGGAAGAAATTGTGCATGATTAGTGACACAATGGACAGAGTTGTGTTGAGTTGTGTTGTGTATGTACGGGTGTGTACGGCGAATGGCATGGAAACGCAACTACTGGGGTTTAACGTGCATTGTGTGGGCTCGGGGTTTAATTGTGGCCCACAGAAGGGCCATCCATCACGTGGGTTTTATTGTGTTGCGCGTCGTGTCGTCCCCATGTCACCGGCAGCTTTGTTTTATAAGTGAGAGGCCATTAAGAAGCTCGCTCCATAAAAAGCTTGTTAAAACAGAGGGACGTGAAGAGGAGGCTCTAAAACAACAATAGAGCCTTCCCTCCTTAACAAGCACACCATTCATGAAAAAAGAGGGATAGCGAGAGAAAGAGAGAGAGCGAGAGAGAGAGAGAGAGAGAGAGAGAGAGAGAGAGAGAGAGAGAGAGAGAGAGAGAGAGAGAGGGTGAGAGGGAGAGTTTTACGCACTGTCAAAAAGCACAGCTGTCCTTTCCTTTGGGGTTTTGCACATCTGTCGACACTGTTAATGACATCAAAATTCATGCTTTCCACATCACCTCTCTCTCTCTCTCTCTCTCTCTCTCTCTCTCTCTCTTTCTTATCTCTCCCTCTATCTATCCCGGTTCTATCACTCTGTCCCCCCACACCTTTGCATGGTGCTGCTTGCTTTTTGCACATCTGGACGCGTCAACATCTGGGAGGGAACTCGTGCCTCCTTAGGCATCCAGAAAAACCTTCTCCACAGGAGAACAGGGTAATGGGGAGGGACACCGGTCCTGGGTGGAGAAATAGAGGGAGTTAATGAGCACATGTTTAGAAGGTGGTTGGAGATGGAACATCTGTATAAAAAAAAAAAAATTGAAAAAAAAAAACAAGTGGGTGAGGGGACAATGAGTTGGGACACGGGGAGATCAGGGTGGTTTGTTTGTGACTAAATAGGTATGTGAAGATGTAAAAGGAAAGGAAAGGAAAGGAAAGGAAAGGAAAGGAAAGGAAAGGAAAGGAAAGGAAAGGAAAGGATAAATTAGACATTTTTTTAAAGAAAGAACAATATAGAGAAAGAAGAGAAGGAGAAATGACAGTAGATTACAGAATCGAATAGGAAATGGCAACAAAGGAATGGAAAGAAAGGATGTGGGAAGTGATATGATTGGAAGTGAAATGAAAAGAAGAAGTGGGATAGGGATGGACAGAATAGGATGGGACAAGAAAGAAAAGGCAATGAAATTAACAGAAATGAGCGAACGCTACAAAAGGGGACAGAAAAGGACATAAATAGAAGGAGGTTAAATGATGGGAAAGTAACGATATACAGTATTAATTGTTATGCAAATAGGGACGAGATCGATTGGTTAACAATCACACGTGATGTATCAGGTTAAAGACGTCACGTGTAACGCTAAAGTTTTTAGTTCATGAGTAGAAAATCTGGTCAATTAAACCCCAACCTTTGGATGGAGCCAGAACCTGCTGTTTTCCATGTCATTTCCTTTCGCCTACTGGCCTGGAGCGCAGCCGAGCCGGGCCCCAAACCCGAGATTCAAACCACGTGCCTCGCATCTGTTACCACTTTCCAGGTCGAAACGTTTACCATGGCGACAGCCAGGCACGTGGCAAAATCGTAAAAAACTCCGAGCAGAAAACCTGAAAGATTCTGCTTTTAAAGAAAACACAATGACACACAGCAGAAAAACGGCACACTATATCATAACCCCGAGAGGTTACCTGAGTGCGTTTCAACACGCGTGGGCAGAAATTCGTACGAAATTTAATGCGGTTCGTTTCACTACAATTGTGGATGCCTTTTTTTTAAACACAACCTCCGTAAATTCACGGAACGTTCCTCCTTTCCGTTATGAGTAGAAAGTCGAGTGAAGAGATGCTTCATCTGTGCAGGTTGTAGTCAGGAGATTACGATTCCTCCCACCTTTATCACCTATTGGAAAATTATTCAGAGTGGGGTGGGGAGGTGGTTGAGGCGGTGGGGGGGGAGGGCAGTTGGCTTATCCACCCCCTTTTTCCCCCAGAGCTCCTGTACCTTGCTTTGCTTTTGCACTCTCATGAATATCTGAGAAATGTTCATTCTGGTTCATTTCCACACCTCATCAGTGTGTGTGTGTGTGTGTGTGTGTGTGTGTGTGTGTGTGTGTGTGTGTGTTGAGGGAAGTTGTGGAGAACACTTGCCCCAGCTTGACTGGACTGTACAACGTTCCTGTCATTCTTTTTTTTTTTTTTTTTTTTTGGATTGCTTTCTCGCTTCCTGTTTTACCTCTCTTCCTCCATCCTCCAATCATGCTCTCCCTCTCTCTTTCTCTCCCTCTCTCTTAGACATGACAGAGGGAGGAGGGATAAGGCTAGAGTAATTATGGTTCAGCGAGCCTGGCAGGTGTGATAAATGACTAATAAGGATAGAGGAGCTCCAGGTTCTCAAAGGAGGACTATTAGAGTCTTATCAGCGCTGGGCTGCTGTTCCTCATGCTTGGCCCAGGACACAAGCTCTTGTAGCTACGCAACCTCCAACCTCCTTCTATCCGAAGCCCACCCCAGAGAGACCTACTCTATTAACCCTTTAGCTGCTTCGCCTGGCTCAGAACTCATTCGATGCGCTCGCATTAAAGTGCTATATATCGAGGTCCGCACCTTGTTCCCGGAACCACTCGGAAGATGAAGGGACAACGGCGCATAGGCGGTAAAAAATAAATAAATTAATAAATGCCTGGCTCAAAAGAAATCAGTCCAGGTCAATCAAGACGATTTAATTACAGTAACCCACTTCTACAAACGCGCTCTCATTAGATGCTTGACTTC
Source organism: Silurus meridionalis (assembly GCF_014805685.1). Classification (NCBI taxonomy): domain Eukaryota; kingdom Metazoa; phylum Chordata; class Actinopteri; order Siluriformes; family Siluridae; genus Silurus; species Silurus meridionalis. The sequence goes on from NC_060896.1 coordinate 27,697,940, forward strand.
GGCACGGCTGTAGATTAATTACTATAGGAATGTAGCGCACGCCATGTCCCCGCGTCTCCAGAGGCCAAGGAGAGTGTGTTGTTGGTAAATGTAGCCTGCTGTATATGGGTCAGAAGCACAGCGAGCCCCTCAGGACCGCCGAGGATGACAGCATGGGTGAGCAGAACCTGCAGAAGAAAAGTGATGTATGGAAATATATATAGTTTGCACTCTATATACAGTATGCATGTGCACTGCACCTGGGTGATGCTCCGAACGCTCAGCCTGTTTCACGAGCATCAAAATAAATTCCTGTCCACAGTCTGGGCAATAAAACCCTGATTCAGATTCTCATCACTGGCACGGGAAAGGAGACGAGCAGGAGACACGGTGACAGGGCAGGAGAGATCTGACGGGCTTTTATCAGAGTCATGGTGCAGGTGAAAAAGACAAAAGGCAGGAAAGAATGGACAGGAGTGAAGAATTAAAGCAGGAAAGGAAAGGAAAGGAAAGGAAAGGAAAGGAAAGGAAAGGAAAGGAAAGGAAAGGAAAGGAAAGGAAAGGAAAGGAAAGGAAAAGAAAAAAGAAAGCCAAGAAACAAAAGAAAATATTACCTTATCTATTCGTTAATTATTTACTCTTTATTTATATTTATATTTTTTAATTTATGTTTATTGTTTACTCTTTATTTATATTTAATGTTTACTTTTAATTTGTGTTTAGTGTTTACTCTTTTTTTATGTTTATTATTTACTCTTTATTTATGTTTCTGTTTACTCTTTATTTCTGTTTGTTGTTTATGCTTTATGTTTTTGTTTACTCTTTTTGTTTATTTTTTACTCTTTATTTCCGTTTTTTGTTTACTTTTTATTTCAGTTTTTTGTTTACTCTTTATTTCTGTTTATTGTTTACTCTTTATTTCTGTTTATTGTTTACGCTCGCTGCTCCACAGTCTATGTAACTTGTTCCATTAGTAGCGTCATTTCATTCTTTTGTAAACTGTGTATGTGGAAGAATGAAGCTTGAGTTGAGTTTAATAGATCAAAGAAACAAACAGTGACAAAAAAGTCTTCCAAAGGAAAAGAAAAGAGAATTCCAAAAATCACCCATGATTATATCCATTTTAGATCAGATCATTGCTAACCCCTATGCTAACCTCAATGCTAACCTCAATGCTAACCCTGCACCTAATCACATCTAACTTTTCACATGAATTCTACAAGACACAGGCTAGCACATTGCTAACCCTGACTAGCCTTTGGAGATCATTTAGAGCTCAGTAAAGCTAAAGCGGTGGTCTAATAGGGAGAATAGCCACGGCTATGTCACTAATGGAATGTGATTTATTACTTATTAAAACTGACCAGTGAGGTTTTAAAGTTAGATTCTGCTTTCTAACACTTCAGTCTAAAATCTAAGTGAACTCTCAGACGACCAGTGAGGCGTTCTCTGATCTAATCTTTCCGTGACATAAGCATCTGTAACCGAGCGTCACTAGCATGTTTATTAGCCTTTTAACTAAGGAACTTCTCCGTGCTAATACACCCACACACACCCTAATCTCTCCTGCATGTGCCATTGGGTTAGAAGTGACCTATATTTTCCCTACGATGGTTCTCATGCATCTCTGGCAATTACCAAGTGGAATAGCATCCATTTTCCCCCACTTAGGTAAATGAAATTAGATCTCTATTTATAACTAAAGGGAAGTGCAGCGTCTCGTGGCCCTAAAGGAGATTTATAGGCCGCAAAGTGTCTACAAGGCAACCTGAAGGCAAACAAACACAAATCTGTAGCTGAATCTGCTCTAGAGTATTATTATTATTATTATTATTATTATTATTATTATTATTATTATTATTATTGTTGTAATTATTGTTATTATTGTTAGTTTATTATTGCCAACGACACAAACAATATTATTTATTAATTTATTAATTTGTTTGTTTGTTTGTGTTTGATTAGATTTTTTTTTTTACACTTCTATTATGGTTTAATTAACATTCTTGGTAGATCACAATCATCATCATATGAACTTTCCTCTTTGTATTGTCCTTTCTATCTATCCATCTATCCATCTATCTATCTATCTATCTATCTATCTATCTATCTATCTATCTATCTATCTATCTATCTATCTATCTATCTATCTATCTATCTTTCTATATATCTATCTATCTATCTACAACATAAATATAAAAGTGATAAATACACCCTTTCCTGCCGATGTTTTCTGACTCAAATTGAAAACATGGCATGAGAAGATGACATGATTACAGATTGTATCTTTTTCTAACTTGGCTGGTGATGTTGATGGTGTCTGATAATTGATGTGACATTTTTAGACAGTTTGGTAAA
>NC_060896.1:27705276-27720276 GCF_014805685.1 Silurus meridionalis
AAGAACATGTAGGGTCTTCGGATCACATGAGTATGCTATGAGGAACAGGTCAGCAGTGTTCCTGTCTCTTTCTTCTCTTTGTCAGATGTCGGACCACTTTGTGTAAAGATTTCTGAAGTTATGAGCAAAAAGATTGAGGACCACAACTCTGCATTTAAGCGTCCATCACTGAACAGTACACCTCAACAATGTTTGGGGATGAATGGACATTCGGTGACACCCAAATAAGGATGGGTTCTCTTTCAAGTCTGGTTTCTCTTAAGGTTCCTTCATCATGCCATCTCAGGGAGTTTTTCTTACTATAGTGGCCACTGGCTCACTCAGAAGGGATTCATTTGCAATCATAAGGAAAAAACTTATAGCAACAAATCGTATACATTCCAGCTTTATAACATCTTTATTTCTATGAAGCTGCTTTGGGACAATGTCAATTGTACAAAGCATTCTTCAAATTGAATTGAATTGAAGTGGATTGCAGGCAGTTTGTTTTAGAATAGCAGGAGTAAGAGCCCGTTGTCATGGCAATGACAGGCGTTGTAGCTATTAGGCCTTGTGATGACACCAGTCATTTCCAGAATGTCAGCTTGATATTATAGGTTTTAGGAGAGTAGGAGCTCAGAGACTTCAGGAAAGCAGGAGTTGAAGCTTGTAGATGTCGGAATGACAGGAGAAGGATCTGGACAGATTCAGGAGTTTGTTGACTTTGGAATGACAAAATGCAAAACTGACACATATTAAAGATTTCAGGAAAGTCTGTGGATCTCAGAACCGTAAAAACATAAAACATCTCACATTGTAAACGTGGTGGATGAAGAACACAAACCACGTAGCAGTTACAGTAGAAATTCACTCAGTAAAAGTTAAAATGTCTCTTTACAAACATATAAACAAGAATTTAAATAAAATGGTGTAAACGAGGTCACGTGTTTCATCATCATTTATTCCTCTCTAATAATTTGAACTGATGCTGAACTGTATGTTGGTGATCAGTAGATGCACCAAGCGCCGATCAGAACACGTGTAAAACAGAGCGTGCGCTCGATCCTGATTGGTGACTCGCTGCGTGTTTCACCAGTTCCGTTTTTATCCTCGTAAATAAAAAGAAACGACTGATTTCACTAAATGAAGTAAAAAGTACGAGATTTGACTCCGAAATGTAGTGAAGTTACAGTAAAAGGTTTCTCAAATACAAATACGTTTATCCTCGTAAATAAAAAGGAACGTCTGATTTCGCAAAATGTAGTCGAGTAAAAAGTTAAATATTTGACTTTGAAATGTAGTGAAGTTAAAATAGTGAAGTTTCCTCAAATGGAAAAACTTCAGTAAAGTACAGATATGTGAAATAAAAAACTACTACAGTAGTACAGTAACAAATTTAAATTTCGTTACTCGTCCACCACTGGTAAAGAGATTTCACATACAGATGTGTGGCAGCCGTGTGAAGTCTGGGGTTCAGCATCGCAAAATATCAACCACTCATGTAAATAATCTGCAGCCTTTGATTTAACTGAAAGTTTCCCCCTTTTTTCTAGCTGAAGGTGTTTCTTTTCTTCGGGTGAAGACATATTCTCACTCTGTTGACCTGTTGCGGAAACACTGATAGCGGTTTCCTGTAAATTAGACCAGTTACTATGTATAACTGCTCAACCCATACATTGTATGTGGTATCAGTGAAAAAGATCAAGGGTGAGCTGAGTGGCGTGAAAGTGTAGAAAAAGCGAGGTCTCAAGAGGAAAATGTGGGGGTGTGGGGAAATAAGTAAGAGAGTGAGAAACAGAGAGTGTCACGACAGGTTGTGAATAAAAGTCCACTTTTGTTAAAAAGTCAAGAGTCTCCCAGGAGTGAGTAACCGATCGGAAAATTGAGGTCATATTATCTGAACACGCCGCCGCTCACGTGTCGTTTTTCTTTTTATGTCTCAAAATAATACCGCGTAATCGGCAGCCTACGGCGTTTTAGAAGAAGTTTGACAGTGTGAAGGTTTCATGATCAAACTCTGATCTAGATCTCGAGTCTTGAACTTTTGTTTAGAAGCTTGATTGAATAGTGGCTCTTAAGGATAATAGACAATACAGTAAAAAAAAAAAAAAACAATCCCCAGATAGTATGGATTTGGCCCTTTTTCCCCAATCAATAGTAAAACATATAGCGGTGATGTTTCACAGTCTTTGGCAAGCAGCAGGTTAAGTGCACTGAGGACGTGGCTAGTGCAGGAGATGGGTTAATCCTTGGCTTGTGTAAGACAGAACCCATTAAAAGCTTGGAAGGCCTGAGGGGGTGGGCACACCGAGATCTTAAGAGCAGTAGGAAGTATTAAAATGTCGATAGTTTAATGAGAGCTGTCGGACGCCAGGATCCTGCAGGCAGCTCGGCTTTGTAGCTCACCTTGCATATAGGCTCCTAAAACGCACACTTAAACCGCTGTCTGTGAGCTAAAATAGGTCACACACCTTTTAGATCGATTTAGGAATCATCTGGAAGCCTATCGCATTCCAAAACAGACGTTTGATTTTTTAAACATGATGCACACAACATCTTAGAATTTGACAGAACACATTTTATAACACTTTTATTTTACAACATGGGTCGTCTCAGAGCAGCTTTAAAGACACTCAACCCTCCCTGTTCAAGCGAACCGAAGGCAATGGAGGCAAAGAGGACCTCCTTAAGATGGCGAAAAAATGAAAGGAACATTGTAAGGAACTGAGACAGAGCAGAAGAAGTTCATTCTTCTCTAAATAACACCAGGAGTCAAAGTATTAGATATCCAAAAATAAATGTATTTCATTTTATATTATAATCAGCACTCAGTTGTTGAAGTGGAAGCAAGAGCTGCTAGGTCTTGGGAGATATTAGAGATGATACACATCAGGATGGCAAGAGCAGGATCTTGTAGGCCTCAGGAGATTAGGTTAGCAGAAGCAAAGACTTGTGTTTCTAAGAAAATCAGGAGTATGAACTTGTAAATCACAAGAAGGCAGGTAGGAGATGATTGGTCTAAATTAGGCACAAGTAATATCTTGTAGATCTCAAGCTGGCAGGAGTAAGAAGTTATGCTTCTCATGGTAGTAGGAGTGGAAGATTGTAGGTCTGAAGATGGCAGAAAAGAGTACTCGTCAATCTATGATAGTAAGAGTAAAAAAGTTTGTGTCTCAAGATACCCGAATTAGGAGCTTGTGGGCCTCAGGATGGCAGGAGTAGGATCTGGATTGTATGAAGATCTTGCGGGATGACATGAAAATGTTATGTTTGGCAGGATTAAAAGTGTGTAGGCCTCAGAATGGCAGAAGCAGAAGCTTGTAGTCCTTACAATGGTATAAGGCAGGTATAGAAGCTATTAGGCATCAGAATGACAGGTGTAATCTCCAAAATAGCATCTTAAAATTGTAGGTCACAAACAGGTAGGCAAGTGTAGAGTTTCAGAATTTCCAAGAAAGTAATATGGATGCTTTGTGGGCATCAAGATGACTTTGGAATATAGATATGAGATGGATCTTGTAGATCAAGAAGCCCAGAGTAAGAGTCTGCAGGATTCAAAATAGCAGGAGTTTGAGTTTGTTGGTCTTGTGATTGGTACCTTAAGATTCGGTTAGCTAAAGGTTGGGGGAAAAAAGACAAAACTGCTTAGTCTGTGTTGAGATCGTTATCTTCTGTGCTCCAGCAGGACAAAACGAGTGCAGATTGAATCTAAAAACGGAAATCAGTGGGGCCATGTGGCTATGAGGGACAGCCAGCAACTTCCTATTCCTGCATGTAGAAACTCCAATGAAGTGTACTGTACTGTATCTCCAAAAACATGCTCTAACACTCCTGAGTCCAAAATTTCAAATTCCTGTCTTCTGCAATTGATTGTATTCATGATATGATTTGTACCAGGAGACCTGGGCAATGTTCATGACAGAGATCTATCAGATCAGATGCTACCAAGCTATCAAAATAATAAGTACAAGCCAACAAGCCAAGTACCCAGTACTGATCCATGTGGCATTTCAGAAAAAAGGTGAGAGGCGTTTTTCATTCCTATTATCAAAAACAAAATGGTGGTCCACCCTCATTTTTCTGTAGAAATGTATTAGAGAAATTATAACGAGACCTTTGAGTCATAAAATTAACATAATCGACGTAGGATGAAGAGACCTGTTGCTGAATTTCTGTCTCTTTCTCTCTCATCTGATAAAACATCTCATCTGATTACTCGCAGAAAAAAATCCCTTTATGTGCCAGATGTTTTCTGCAAAGCAACTCAGTCATTAGAGCAAAGGATCACCACGTTGATGAAAGTCAACCAAATCCAACAAATGGTATAATGGAGATCTTGTGTTTGTCATGAACACCTAAATAAGAGCAACATGGTGAGAGTTTCCACAGCGTCGATACGGACACGCTTATCAATGCAGCTCAGGTTACCTCAGTCACGAGCGGCTGTGTTTCCTCTTTGCTTTGACACCCACAGTGATGGTGTGGTTAAGAGAAAGTGGGTGTGCAGGTTACAGAGACACGCTAGAATGAGCCAAAAAAAGGCACGTTTTCTAGGAAATTCGTTTTAGTCTAATTTTAATACGCGACTGAAACAAACAAACAAGTGTTTTAACAATAACATCGATGCAATTCTCAAGTTTACAATGTACTTTGACAGATCTCAGTATTGAATTGAAAAATGTGTTGTATGAAATTTTCCCTTCATTTGAACTAGAAAACCCAAAACCTGTTTCAGCATGAAAAGCCAACACAAAGCCAGCTACATTAAGATCTGCTTCAAATGGTTTACAAGATCTCGAGTGGCCTGCTGTAGGGCTCAAATCCTTTTGAACACCTCGCCTGGGAATGGCACCACAGTTCAACTCACCTCACCTACACCAGTACCTGATGTTATAGTTAAATAAGCACAAATCTCCACAAAATCTGGTGGAACATCGATCCAGAAGAGTGGAGGTTGTTAAAGCAAACGGGGACTAAAAGTGGAATAGGGTGGTCAGGTGTCAACTTTTGTTCATTGACTGTATTATCCACTTATATAATATCTGAAATAACTATGCATTCATGGTAAGAAGACCTTGCTATGACTTTGCATTGAGTAAAATATGACTCCAGTAAAAGTTAAAGTTACTCTTTGAACTTTAAAGTAAAAGTACAAAAGTTTTTGCCTTCAAATGTACTTAAGTATCCAAAGTAGTGATTTATTATAACTATAATTGTCGTATGATCATTTTTATCACAAGATTTTTTACTTAATCACCTCAGTTTATGTGTAAAGACTCGAATGTGACTCTCAGCACACTGATCTATTAATAGAATGATATTAATGACTCAAACACTGATTGATTTCTATTACAATCATCATGAACACAAAACTACTTCAATAAAAACATGTAAACGAGGTCACGTGTGTGGTGGTGAGTTCGAGTCTGGAGTTTCTTCATCATTTATTCCTCTCTAAATGTTCTGCTTGATGTTGAACTGATGCTGAACTGTATGTTGGTGATCAGTAGATGCACCGAGCGCCGATCAGAACACGTGTAAAACAGAGCGTGCGCTCGATCCTGATTGGTGACTCGCTGCGTGTTTCACCAGTTACGTTTTTATCCTCATAAATAAAAAGAAACGACTGATTTCACTAAATGTAGTAAAAAGTACGAGATTTGACTCGAAATGTAGTGAAGTTACAGTAAAATCTCCCCAAATATAAATACTTTAGTAAAGTACAAATACGTGGAAAAGCTCCTTGAGTACAATAACGAATTACATTTACTTTGTTTGTGTGTTTTAGGAATAGAAATGTCATGGAATGAGACACGTTTTTTAGCATGTACATTCTTTTCTCAGGTAGTATGGGTCTTGTGTTTTTGTTGCAAAATCATTTTCAGACCAAATTATTTTCTGACTTATGGCCTCCTGGAAGATCTCTTGCACTGGTTCTGTAAACGTTCTGCAGTTCTACCAGAAAAAACAAATCCAAAGCGAAAAAGGTTTGCTCGAGCTTCCATGCAGAGGCGCTTTTAAAGCTAGAATGACTTCACTGTCTAAAGAACCTTTGCGAAAGAGAGGACACACAGAGTCGACCACAAAGACTCGAAATCCTAGAAACACGACGATGAGAAAGACGAGAGGACGAACGGCATCGAAAGAGAAGAAGAAAGCGAGAAAGGCAACGCACTAATGACTTCACAGCCCATTAGCCGCTAAGCCTGATACGCTACACCTCATTACTCCCCCAGCGCACTCGAGCATTAACACACGAATCCATCCGCTTGGCCAGACCTGTCCTTTCGCTCCACGATAACGCTCTCTTTCTCTCTCGCTCTCTCTCTTTTTCTCTTATCCACGTTCCAGCAAAGAGAGGAGGTCTCTGTTTTTTTTATTTTTTCATTTTCGCGACATCCACGTCAGATCCGATGAGCCTTAGCGTGAACGTGACACATTTCTGAGCGTACCGTAAAGCGGGAAAAAAAAAAAAAATCGAACAGAAATCGAGACCGTAAAGGATTTCATTTCGAGTTCGAACGGTGATTTGAAAGATGGAGGAACGCCCAGGTTTATGAGGACATTTCAATTTGTTCAGTCAACCAGAAAAAGAATTACGTAAAAAGTGTAGTGGGGGGGATGCGGGAAGGGGAAGGGGGGGTTGCAGGAAGAGGCCAGAGAAAGACAAATTAAGATGGCTTCAATGGAAATGGCAGCAGTGAATCAACACACTGGCCGGGAGCCACTGGAACATCCACGGAGTCGACTAAACATTGGCCATCAGCCATGGTCACACACCTCAGTAACACACACACACACACACACACACACACACACACACACACACTGCTGTATTAGCGAACAGCACAGCAGAGCTTTGGGGAGTTTCCAAGCTCTTGCTCATCCACATAGACGAGTCGATTGCTTTGAAATAAAAAAGGTTTCCTCAGACATATTATTAATATTTCGCCGTAAAGATCAGAAAAATTCTAAAGAATTCTAATGACGCGCCCAATTTTTTTACCTTTTTACAATCGGAACTACCGATGAATCAATGCTCAAGATGTTATCAGCTCTCCTTCTTCTCCTCCTTCTTCTTCGCTTATTCATTCTTCCCTGCTCCACACTGAACCTCTGGTAGATTGTAAAACCATGTAAAGCCTTGTGTACAGCTTTCACGCTGTTGAACAGACAACGAACTGGACAGGGTTCCGCGATCAATTACGGGAATCGGGGCAAAGTAGACGAGAACCTGTGCAGAGAAGAGGAACCGAGGAGTCTTTCTGCAGTAATCAATAGATACAACAGCTTCAGCGGAACATACAAAGAGTCTATCAAATGTTTGTGGACACCACACCAGTAGATTCAGTGCTTCGGAACATCTCGAACCACATTCAATCTCAATTCGCTTTTATCACAATTATCAGAGGTGGAAAGAGAAATAAAATATTCGACTTTTATAAAAGGATTAAACAAGTAAAGTTGCAGGTCTAAAAAGTAGATTATATAAATTGTTATAATTTTTTTAACAGTGTAGATTTTAGTGTTCAAAATGGACAAGGAGATATAAATCTAATTGATAGAAGACCTTTACAAAATAAATTTTATTATCAACAAAAAAAACACTCCAGTCTAAGACTTGAGTCTAATGTGACATCACTTTCGTAGCAAAAACACCCCGCAAATGCAGAATTTCCACATGGCTGAAGTCTGTCTTCTCTGTCTCCATCTTTTTTTTGTGTGTGTTTAGTGCATTTGTTAAACATCCGCCAATCAATCAGATCAATCGATTTTTTATTTATTTATATAAATAACTTGACGGATATAATAAAAAATGTAGTTTAGTAAAATACTTCAAACAAAACATACTTAAGTAAAAAAATATAATTACAAATTTTAAAAACTACTTTTAAAAGTAAAAGTACACAAAAAAATGAAACAAAACTCAATTACAGTAATGCAAGAAAATGTATAATAATATGATTATGTTTAAAACTTCCACTCTTCTGGGAAGATGTTCCACTAGATTGTGAGATTCATTCAGCCACAAGGGTGTTAGTAAAATCAGGTACTGATGGAGGTGAGGACGTGAGGAGGCCTGGGGTGCAGTCAGCGTTCACATTTATCTTAAAGGTGTTCAATATTGTTTAGAGCAGGAGATCTTCCACTGCACACCTCATGAAAAGCAGATCTTCAGGGATCTGGCATTTTGGATTGTTTACTGCATCTATAAGTTTCTCAATATAGTGTAGAAAACATAATCCAGGTTAATGAATTGATCCATTTCAGTTTTAATATCAATAAGAACAATGTGTACTTCAATACTGTCTAAAAGACATCTGTGTGTCTCTGATTGGCTCAGAGATCGAAAAGAGCTGAAGAAGAGCAGAAAGGGAAAGAGGGATATCAGGGGCGTCCCCCGGTGCCGTTGGTTTGGTCAGCACTCACTGTGACCTCGCTCGGGTGATTGCAGAATTTGTTTTCTCAAGGCCTTTCACATGAACACAGAACAGATGCAGTAGGCCTGCCAGGAGCGAGAGTGTGTGGGAGTGTGTGACAGACAACAGACTGTTAGATTTGTTCAGCGCTGCTGGTTTGGTGTAATGACTTAGAAACTGGAGGCTGGCCAGAAAAATCTTACCATTTGGTTTCTCTTCGGATGAAACGGTCAAGGCTGCTCTTACATATTGTGACAGGACGCATCATTTGCTACATTCGATCTACTTTAATTATCCAATTTTCTATTTCGTCTTTTTTTCCGAACGGACATTTTGTGTGGACGTCGATGTGAACGGGGTGCGGCAGTGCAGACGGACAGATGGTGTTGTTTCAGCTTCACTAACAGCACTTAAACTTCGTCTGACCACAAACATGCGAAATATTTTGATGAATAAAAACTATATATACAATTTTGTGATTCTTGAGACATCCAGTGAGTGAGACGATGAGACTGAGGGTGTAACAGTTCATAAAGATTACTGTATCCTTTAAACCTCTGACCTGGGCTCTTACACACACACACACACACACACACACACACACACACACACACACAAGACTACAACATGAACATATTTTGTTTAGAAATGTTGACAATGTAAGAAAGAAAGAAAGAAAGAAAGAAAGAAAGAAAGAAAGAAAGAAAGTGAATTTAATATATATATATATATATATATATATATATATATATATATATATATATATATATATATATATATATATATATATATATATATTATATATTTATATATTATACATTTGTATATTATAAAAGAAACTGTATGTCACTTTTCTTTTAAAACACTTATAAAACAATCAAGACAGACAGACAAATAGATAGATAGATAGATGATAGATAGATAGATAGATAGATAGATAGATGATAGATAGATAGATAGATAGATAGATAGATAGATAGATAGATAGATAGATAGATAGATAGATAGATAGATAGATAGATAGATAGATAGATAGATAGATAGATAGATAGATAGATAGATAGATAGATACACACTTTTTTTTGCTGTATATCCAGTCCCTAAGTTAAAAAAGAGAAGCGCTCAGGCTTGCAGGACTGATCTGAAAGAAGCGCCAGCACAGAGGGAATACGTGTATTGTTAAAAGAGAAGAGCACCAGCAGGGCTCCATAAATCATGTGTCGGCGTGTGAGTGTATGAGATGATGACCTTGTCATATTTTAATGTCAGTGTAAATTCAGCTTGTCCTGGCCTGAGGATGAGAAAAAAAGAGGCCAGAGACTGGAATGGATAAAACGGATACGTAAACTGTAAGGACAAAAGTGCTTTTGGATGCAGAAGAATTATATTTTCTCTTCACTTAAACTCGGAGACCCAAACATGTTCCAGCATGACAAAGCCAGCTCCATAAGGATCTGCTGTACATGTGTTGGAGTGGAAGATCTCCTGCTATAGAGCTTTAAACCATATTGAACAATAAATGTGAACACTGATTGCACCCCAGACCTCCTCACCTTCTCACCTAATTCAGTACCTGACTTTACTAATACACTTGTAGCTGAATGAATCTCACACAAGCAACTCCAACATCTAGTGGAACATCTTCCCAGAAGAGTGGCGGGATCTTTCACTTGTTAATGATTTGTCTGAACGTTTTTTTAAACAGCAGCTGAACATTTATTCTTTTTAGTTTTTTAATTAATAATGTATAATTTTAGTTTAATATCTCTGCATTTTTCTAATATGACCTAAAGGGACATCCAGCTGATACGCGTCTGTTTCTCTTTTCCAACAGTCTCAGAGACACCAGGATTTGCACGCAGCGTTGTTCTGACCTTTATCAGTGAACAGTGACAACGTTATCACGATCCACGAGTCGAGTCACGTGTGCCATAAAGTCATGCGGTGTTCACATGTCAAATAACACACCTTACATACACTACCTAACAGCAGGCTCACCTTCATCATGTGACCCGCAAAATAATACACAGCTGGATGGAGGTCAAAGGTCATAAAGTCTAAAATGAATTATTCTCTACATAAAAACTTTTAGAAATATATATATATATATATATATATATATATATATATATATATATATATATATATATATATATATATAAAATCACATGCAAAAGTAACACACTTGATCTTCACCCCAACATTGTAAATATTATTTTCTTGAAGCAAAAAAAATTATAATTTCCTACTATTTTTGGAATTTTGAGCTGAAATAAAATGTATTATTATTATTATTATTATTATTATTATTATTATTATTATTATTATTAAAATAATCTTGAGTCAGTTATATTATTCATTCCCATATTTAAGTCACGTAATTAATTATAGTCGAATATGTAATTAGGTTCATTTAAATAAATTCTAATCAGTAATATTTATATTTGACTCAGTAACACACAAGTGTTGAACAGTGAATGAGTAAAAAAAGTTGACATTTGTGTCTCTAACAGAAGAATTTCCAGAGATTTAATGGTTCCGGGATGTTTTGGAGCAGGAAAGTTTCTGGAAAATGAAAAGAATCATCTTTGGTGAGTTTTACAGGAGGCACAGCAAAGTGTTTCAGCTGAACGTGTGGAGAAACGAAGTGTCCAGATGCTGAGAGTGTGTAAAACTGTTCTTCATGCTAAACGAGGATTTTTCACTCAAAATGAAGTGGAACATCTGGACATTTCTAGAATTGTTTAGTCAAAGAAAATCTTCATACCTTTATAGTCACTGGATTTGTTTATTTGTGTCTCTCAAAAAAACATTAAAGAAACGAGGGTTAAAATTGAATTTAAACATAAATTGTAAAATTTGTATGAAATGATTATTATTATTGTCATTATTATTAAAAGATATTTCAGTTTATTTCTATATATAAAAAAGCAGAGGGCATTTTTTTTTTTTTTTTTAAATTTGTCTTTTTTCGGCACAAATCGAGCCTTTCAGAAGATCTAAAAGTAGATGATTTCAGATGTTTCAGATGTCTATGGATCTGAGGCGAGTCATTTCCAGTGTTGTTCGTACAAGTTCTGGAATGAATTTGAAATCTAATATATCTGAGTGACCTTTTACAAACATTAACATTCGTATACTTGAGATGCAATGCGTGATTACAGACACGTCTTAGTCACTGACTTCATACTCCACTGCTACTAGTACATTTATGGCTTTTGATGTCTCATGTGTTTGTGCTGGAACTGATTTCATTACACAGAAAGACTTTCAGCACACAATTCTGCACTTTTATTATTATTATTATTATTATTATTATTATTATTATGATATTCAGTGATGTTTGAAAATCGGTTTTAGACTCAGTTTTATTAGTGGTATTATTTCTTCTTCTTGAGTATTCACGAGGGTCAGGTTTTTTTTTTTTTTCGCCGTTACTTGTGACATAGTTTGAGGAGATAAAAGCGATAAGAATCTTTGCACTCTTCTAGCGAACTTCTCAGATATCCACCTTCCTTTCTGAGTGAAAAAGATGCCACAGCTTTTCTCACTTCATCTCCATTCGTTCCACACAACAGCCTCCTTATCAGATCTCAAACTGACACCATGAACTTATCTAATAACACATTTCAGGATCAGGTCTGCATTCATGTGTGTGTGTGTGTGTGTGTGTGTGTGTGTGTGTGCACGATATGCGATGTACGCTTCACCCAGGCCTAGCGTAACGAGGCAGGCAGGAGGTACGGAAAAGCAGATAGTGACTCTGAGAGAAAATGGAGACGAGCTTCCTGTCTGTTTTTTGGTTTTGCTTATAAATGACACGACTTCCATCCCTCGTTCTTTTTTCTTCCTAGACGTTGACATGTAAGACCACTGACACGACAATCCGTAAACATTGCTTTTATCCCTCTTTCTGGTTTTTGAGAGATAGAGAGAGAGAGAGAGAGAGTGAGAGAAAGGAAGACCAGGCCTTGGAGCTTTTCCTGATCCCTTTCACACATCAATAAGAGCAATAAAAAACCCTGACACACTCCAGAGTGTCAAAAAAACAAAAAGTTGAATCCATGACCTTTTCTAAAAAAAAAAAACTAAAACAAAACAAAGGGCTGGTTTTAAAAGTATTGGCACCCGATTTGATCGTTCTCAGTTGTTAGTGAATATGCGGTTGGATTAAATACATGCATTTATAAATCATCTGAATGACATACATTAAAGTATAAATAATTATAAATATACACACGATCTGATGTAAATTAAATTTATTTTACAATTCAGTGGGATCCGATTTCGATTCGATTTAATACGATGCTCTGCGATGCAATATGATACAGTTCGCTTTCATTTCTTTGGTTCAGACAGAAAACAAATAATCAATATATTTGAGTGTCTTCTGACCCTTTTACACACAGGCCTCTGCAGTGCAAAAAAAAAAACTAAAAGAAAAAAAATTAAAAAAATTAATTTACATACCAAATATCTGCCACAAATCATTTGTAATTTTTTAAATAATAAAAGTGTGGAGAATAATTTTATATAAATAAATTGGGTTTTACCAATGCAAATAAGTCATAATAACAACAATAATAATAATAATAATAATAATAATAATAATAATAATAATAATAATAATAATAATAATAATAATAATAGCAATAAAATAGCAACAAATTTGGTCTTTGATTGGACAATTTCTGCTTAATTTATTTATTTATTTCCCATCAAGTTTATGCTCTTTACACCTGTGTTGTATTTGAGGTGTGTTCACTCGATCATGCCTGATGATGTGCTAGAAATGAGGTAATCACCTGACACTGAAAAGCTGCATGAATCTAAACTACAGTCTGGACTAGAATGAAATTGGAAACAGAATTGGACCACAGTTTTATACAGTTTCATAGGAGGCCTGAGGTGAACTCGGCGTTCTCAATTATCCCGAAGGGTTGAGATCAGATCTCTGTAGAAGGCCACTCAAGATCTATCACTCTAACACATGTAAAGCACATCTGCATGCAGCTGGTTTTGTACAGGTTTGAGTCTTGTGGTTCAATTGAAAGAAAAATGTCATGCATCCAGAAACATTCAGTAGAAATGTGTAGAAGATTCACATATGCCAGGAATCAATGAGTCAATAGGAAAGTCATTGCTGTGTAAATATGAGAACAGTACACAAAGTTTATTAGGTTGGCAGAAGGGTTTAATATTGTTTTGATTTAATTCTAAATTGAATCTCTAAATATTTGCCAACATCATTTAATGTTTTCTTCAGGCAAAAACCCAAAACTGGGCAAACAGGAGTGCTGGAGTTTTCCTTTCCCTCCGTTCTTCCCCCATTTTTTTTGACATTCGGCAGTGAAGCCCTGCAGCACTTCCTGTAACAGTGAGACACAGGCGGCTGGTGACAGCCATTAGCAGAGCTAATTGGAGCGAGAGCGTGAACGCTAGGTTGGTCTAATGAGCATCAGTGGTTGGAGCGAGTGGTGACGGAGGAGGGCTGTCAAAAACACACACCAGACCTGCATATGCCCCTCCATGTGGTGCAACACAGGTGTGCTTCGACTTCCAAGAAAACACTGACCCTGGAGTCGAAAAAAAAAAAAAAAGGGAAATGTTGGGAAATCGTCACCGCTGAACATCTCGAGCCAAAACAAACAGCTGGGAAATTTGACTGTGAAAAACACGGCCGTGCCTCCTACCTGCTGCTGCTGGGTTCAAATGTTCAACTCCATCACCTGGAACTGTGTTTATTTCATCAGATATTAAAAAAGAAAATGATAATTTTTCATGAAGTAAAAATAATATCTCAGTATTACATCATTCGGGACTAATTTAAGTGAAAAAGTTAATGAATAAATACATAAAGAAATAAAGTTTCTGTAAATTTAAATAAAACTAAATAAATAAAGTTTGTTTAAAGTAGCAGCTACTATATATATATTTTTGTTTTTTAAGAAAATACTTAAATATATTACCTACATCAACAGTTTAAATTATATAAAAATACAATATTTATATAATCTGTGTATGTAATATATATATATATATAATTTATATGATTGATTGATAATATACTTATAATATCATTGTTTTATAAATTAACATTTATGTTGATATATATATATATATATATATATATATATATATAACAATAAATAAAATAATATAATATAATAAATAGCAAAAGTTTTGAGTTTTTTAAATATTACTATACTAAGCTACATTCACAACTATATTACTATACTATATATTATAATTATAGAATTGTCTTCTGTGTAATAAATTAAACAATAATCTGTAATTAAACAAGAAAATTATAAATATTAAAGTTTGTTTTATTTTAATATTTAATAAATTATAATGTTGTATATATATATATATATATATATATATATATATATATATATATATATATATATATATATATATATATATATATATGTTAGGTGAAAAAATTAACAATAAATCGTGATGTTGACGTGAACGTGTTTTCTCATCACATCTCACCAGGTGGCTTTTTTGCTCTCGCCCATGCACCAGATCGGAGTTTTCTCTAAGCTCAAGGTCACGAGAATCGGCACGAAGAGTACTGCAGTGAAGCGAAGGA